>NC_034425.1:1621740-1635775 GCF_002078875.1 Numida meleagris
GCTGCCGTCCCGGTGCGAGCTGCGCCTTGCACCAAGCTGGGAGCGCTGCGGAGGGACCTCGGGGACCTCCCGCTAACGCCGGTGGGGAATCATCTCCTGTGCCCAGCGGAGGGGGAAACTGAGGCGCGGGGCGGTGCGTTCGGCGGAGCCTCGATGCCCGCAGCGCGGTGCTCAGCACCCCCGGCTCGCTGCCTCGCTGTGTCCTGCAGAGCATCGTGGCCAAGCACGGCGCGCAGTTCCGCGGCAACGCGCAGCACGACGCCCTCGAGTTCCTGCTGTGGCTGCTGGACCGCATGCACGAGGACCTGGGCAGCGCCTCGCCCGCGCCGGGACCCCGCGCTGCCCAGCAGGTGGGTGTCCCGGGGTGGGGGGGGGTAGAGCACCCGGGTCCCTCCCCGCTGAGCTGGGGCAGCCCTGGCAGCACCCCGCCTGGCTGGGCAGCTCCAGCCCTGTGAAAGCAGCGAATCCCCCTGCTCCATCCAGGCTGTGTCCTCGGGGCACTGATCTGCGTGCTGGGGGACACGGGTTGGATCTGCTGGGGGTACTCCAGGAGGAGGAGCCCCCGGGGGATGTGGGGAAGTTTGGGGTCCTGCAGGGTGCACGGGCACCAAGCACATTGTGTCCCCGCCCCGCTCCCCACTGACACAGCAGATGGGCCCTGGCCCCCGGCAGGCTGTGAGGATGTGTCAGGCTCAGCAGGACCCGGTGCCAGCAGATGGCACTGGGAGAATCCGTGTCCTTTCCAAATATTTTCAGGCTTGTTCACTGCAACGCCAAAAAACTTCTCTTCTGCTCCCAAAACCATCCTGGTCCTTCTCCAGCAGCACCTCCTGGTGTTCCCCATCCCAGCACTGGTGTGCGCTGGGTACCTTTGGCCCAAGTGCACCCATTTCACAGGATGGGAGACTGAGAACAGTGGGATTGGGTGGGGGTCCCCGTGCCGTGCAGCCCATGGGAACCCCACAGCAGTGCCTGAGGAAGGAGGGGGTCATACTGGTGTGGGGCTCACCCCGTTTGTCCCGTGTCCCTGCAGCGCGGTGCAGAGCAGAGCGGTGCTGGTGGGGAGAGCTTTGTGCAGAGCCACTTCCAGGCGCAGTACAGGTGAGCTCCGTGGGCAGGATCCAGCCCTGTGGTGTCGGGAGGGGGCTGAGCCGTGCCCGGCTTTGCTGTGGGTGACACGGTACCGAGCTGCGTCCCTGCAGTGCTGCTCCATAGGGCTCACAGTGAACAGCTGCCGGCTGTGCCTCGTGCCTGCGCATAGTGTGGGATGTGGCTGTGCCTTGTGGCCGCCCAGCCCCTGGGTACATGTCCCGATGCCCACACCCCGCACGGGTGCTCAGAGACATGCCATTGATGTGCCCGTGCGTGCAGGTCCTCCCTGACGTGCCCGCACTGCCGGAAGCAGAGCAACACCTTCGACCCATTCCTGTGCATCTCGCTGCCCATCCCCGTGCGCCAGACCAGGTGAGCGCATGGCGAGGGGACGGTCGGTGCTGCTCGGGGCATCCCGCTCCAGAAACGGCCATTTGTGCCATCTGGGGACAACTGGGCGTGCGGGAGATGGCGGTGCCTGGCAAGGCGGGACACGTGCTGGCACCGCTGCGCCCGGGGCACGCGTGACATCCCCGCCGTGGTGTCCCCAGGGCACTGAACGTGACGCTGGTGCTGCAGCGCGAGGGCGGGCGCTCGCTGCGCGTGGGGCTGGCGGTGCCGCTGCTGGGCACGGCTGCGGAGCTGCGCGAGATGGTGGCACGGGAGGGGGACGTGCCCCCCCAGCAGGTAATGGGGTGGCCCCCAGAGCTGCTGCCACAGCATGTGCCATGTGCCGTGCTGTGCCATGTGCCGTGCTGTGCCACGCTATGTGCCTTGCGCTGCACCGTGTGTTGTGCTGTGTGCTGCACCGTGCACCGAACGTTGTGCCGTGTGCCCTCCCATGCCGTGCTGCACCATGTGCTGTGTGCCATGTATTTGCACCGTGTGCCATGCCGTGTGCTGTGTGCCATGCCGTGTGCTGTGCGCCGTGCCGTGTGCCACATCCAGCGCCGTGTGCCGTGTGCCACCCCCCCAGGTGATCCTGGCCGAGGTGTCCCCGCAGGGCTCCCTGCGCTCGCTGGATGACTCCGAGGAGCTGAGCACGGCCGGGCAAGGGGCGCCCCTGTATGCCCTGCAGGCCCCTCCGGACCCCCCCGCAGGTACTGGGCACCGTGTGGGGCCGGTGGCGTTGGTGGCATCCTTCTGGTGACCGCTGGGAGCCCTGTCCCCCCCCCGTCGTTGGTGGGAGGCAGGTGTGCTGTGCTGGGATTGGTGGGGGACTCCAGCCTCTCTGCCGTGATTGGTGGGAAGCGGGTGTGCTGTGCTGTGATTGGTGGCATCCGTGCACCCCTCCCAGTGATTGGTGGGAGCTGTGCCCCCTCTGCTGTGATTGGAGGGAGGGAGGTGTGCTCTGTCGCGATTGGTTGGAGGCAGGTGCGTGCTCTGCTGCGATTGGTGGCACCTTTCTTCCCCTCTGCTGTGCTTGGTAGGAGCCTTGTCCCTCAGGCCATGATTGGTGGGAGGCAGGTGTCTGTCTTGCTGTGATTGGTGGGAGCCAGGCGAGCTGTGCTGTGATTGGTGGGAACCTCACCCCTCGCGCTGCGATTGGCGGAGCCGTTGGCGGGAATTTTCCCACGCCCTCCGTGTCACCCCGATGTCCCCATCCCTCCCCCCGGGGGGTTCCCACGGGCACGGCCGCACCGCGCTCACCCTCTGCCCGCAGGCGCCCGCCCTGTGCTGCTGCTGCTGCTGTGCCACGTGGCAGGCACCGGCCCGCACCGCGCCAGGTACCACCCTGCCCCGCACACGGCCCCCCCCCGTGTCCCCGTGTCCCCAACCGCGTCCCCATGTCCCCAGGTTCGGGCCTCTGCTGGTGCTGCGGGCGGAGCGCGGCGCCTCCTGGGCACAGCTGCAGCGCGATGTGCTGGCCCCGCTGCGCGCCGTGATGAGGGGCGCGGTGCAGGTGGGTGTCCCCGTGGGGGGCCCCGTTTTCCTCATGGGGGGCCGTGATGTCCCCGTGAGCGGTGGCCCTGCTGCCCTGGGGGCTGCGGTGTCACCCGTCCCTGCCTCCTGGGTGTCACCGCCCCCGAGGTATCCGCAGGGCTGGGGCAGCCCGCAGTGAGTTGTGTGCCACAGCCAGACGGGCTGTCCCCAGCGCCCTGTCCCTGTCCCCGTGGGTGTCCCCACTGTGGGTGCAAGAACGGAACTGGGGCCACGTGGGGACACCGAGGTGTGGGGTGGTGCTCCGGCCCCGCTGGCACTGGCACCTCGGGGTGAGGATGCTCCTCCTGGGGGCCTGGGGCTGTCAGCGTGTCCCCATGTCCCCACATCTCACCGTGCTGCCCTGCAGGGCACGGCGCCGCTGTTCCGCATCCACGTGGCTGGGGAGCCCGGCGCCTACCTGTCCCCCCAGGACGTGCACCCGCTGAGCCACGCGGCCATTGACAGGTGAGGGGGGGCCGCCCCACAGCCCTGCAGGTGCAGGGTGGCCCCTCTCCATGCCTCCGTTTCCCTTTGGGGCGCTCAGGGCGCTGCAGCAGAGCCCCGCCGGCGGACCCCCCCACGTGGCGCTGACGGTGGAGTGGGACGTCGGCACCAAGGAGCGGTGAGTGCAGCACTTGGGGGGGGATCACGGCACCGTGCTCCTCCCCTGACCCCCCCCCCACCCCGCAGGCTTTTCGGCAGCGTGCAGCAGGAGGCGGTGCGGGACGCGGACAGCGTGCGGCTGCAGCAGGCGGCACACCAGCAGCACAGCTGCACGCTGGATGAGTGCTTCCAGCTCTACACCAAAGAGGAGCAGGTGGGCGCACCCAAAAAGCCTCACGCCCTGCAGTGCGGGGGGGGGGGGGGGGCTCGTTTCGGGATGCTGACGGTGTGTGCCCCCAGCTGGCACCGGACGACGCGTGGCGCTGCCCGCACTGCCGGGTCCCGCAGCAGGGCACGGTGCAGCTCCGGCTCTGGACGCTGCCCGACATCCTCATCATCCACCTGAAGCGCTTCCGCCAGGTGGCCCAGCGCCGCCACAAGCTGAGCACGCTGGTGTGCTTCCCCCTGCGCGGGCTGGACATGGCCCCGCACCTGGCCCCGGGGGGGGGACGCTGGCAGCACCCCCTGCGCCCGCCCCGCGGCTGCCCCCCGGATGCTCTGTACGACCTGTACGCCGTCTGCAACCACCACGGCAGCATGCAGGGCGGGCACTACACCGGTGAGCGGGGGGCACTGCGGGGAGGTGCCGTGGGGCAGGGGGCATGGCACGGCCGTGGGGTGTGGGGCTGGGGGTGCCACGAGGGGGTGTGCAATGGGGTATGGCACGGGATTGGGGTCACTGAAAGGAGCGTGTCATGGGCACAGCTTGGGGCTGGGTTGCGCTGCATGAGAACGTTCAGTGCAGGAGGGGCGTGGGGCTCGGATGCACGGTGAGGATATGGGGTGTGGGGGCCACGGGGGGGGGTGTGCGGTGGGGAAGAGCATGGGGCCGGGGGCATTGCAGGGGGTGTGCGGTGGGGCAGAGCAGCGCGACGGGCTCCGTCCCTGCTGCGGGGAGGGGTGGCCCGGGGGGCCCTGCCCCCTGCTCCCCCCTCCCTCACCCCTGCCCCAGCGTACTGCTGCAACTCCCTGGACGGGCGCTGGTACAGCTATGATGACAGCACGGTGGAGGAGGTGCGGGAGGACGAGGTGAGCACCCGCAGCGCCTACATCCTCTTCTACCAGCGCCGCAACGCCATCCCCGCCTGGTCGGCCAGCAGCGCTGCCAGAGGTGAGCAGTGTCACCTCGCTGTCACCACCTTGGCAGCAGCCCCGAGGCACACACACTGTGCATGGAGAGCGCAGGCTCATGTGCAGCCAAATGCACATGCATGCACGCAGCACGATGTGCCTGCACGCAGCACTGCTGGATGCACACACGTGCACTCAGGATGTGTGCGTGCTCTCACTGCACAGCTGCATGTACGTGGACACCTGTGCATTGCCATGCGTGGACAGTGCAACAGGCAGGCACGCATTCACGTGCAGCACAGCTCCATGCATACGCGTGCTTGTGTGCACGAGCGTGCACAGCATTGTGCAGGCACAGCACATGCATGCACGCTGCACACGTGCACTTGAACCCGCAGCTGCACGGCACAGCCCAGACCGCGGTGTGCTCCCACATCCCCATGCCTCTGTGCACACCCCCCGCATGCACACATGCGCACACCGCTCACTGCAGCTCCCACGTTGCTGCACCCCCAGCAGCCCCCAGCCCCGCTCCCTGGCACTGTGCCCCCCCTGCAGCCCCCGCTCCCCGCAGGCAGCAGCAGCTCGGCCTCATTGAACCACTGGGCGGCCCGGCTGGGGGGCCCCAAGCAGCACAGCGCAGAATCCCAGCCTGCAGCCCCGCAGCTGTCCCCACCCTGCAGCCTGGACCCCGGCACCGCACAGGAGCAAGGTGAGCTTCCCCCCCACCCCGAATCCCGCAGCCCCCATGCAGCCCCCACCCTGCCTCCCTCATGCTCTCTCCTTGCAGGCGGCTTCGAGGCCCGGCCCTCTGTGCGGGGTGTGCAGAGCCGCAGTCTCAGTGTCAAGCTGCCCCCACCCGCCCGCTGCAGGGCCCCCCCCAGGGCCGTGCCCCTGCGCTGGTCCTTCACCTCCCGCCCACGGGTGGCCCCCGGGCAGCTGCTGCCGTACATCCCGGTGGGGCCGGGAGATGGGAGCAGCCCCCGTGTGCCCCCTGCGGAGCTGAGCTCCCCGCAGGGGGATGTGGTGGGCAGCATGCAGAGCACGGAGCCCCCGCTTTACAACCCGGCACCGCGCCGGGCCCACAGCGCCGGCCCCGGTGGGATCCCGTGCCCCAAAAGCCCCCCAGGGAGTGGGGAGCAGGAGACGGAACCCCCCCGGGGGCGGCGGGAGGGCCCCCCTCGGGCACAGCACGGCCCCCGCAGCCCCGAAGAGCCCATCCGGCGCTCACAGAGCTCGGCCTGCCTCCCCCCGCGGCCCCCCCACCCCATGCGGCGCTCAGCATCGCTGGGCCGGGGTGCGGGGGGCACTGCGGGGACACGGGGCCGGGAGCGCGTGGCCACTCTGCGGCGTGGGGCTGTGCCCGAGTCCAGCTTCTGAGGAGGGGCAGGGGCAGCTGTGGGGCTGAGCTGGCAGCAGGAGACACCCGGAGCATTGTGCAGTGGGGTCCGTGGGGTCAGGGCATCCCTGCACCATGGGCATCCCGCACCTGGGTACCCAGAGCCTGGAGCATCCTGCAGCTGCATGTATGGCTCCAGGAGCATCCAGCACCGAGAACATCGTGCAGTGGGGTATCTGCAGTCAGGGCATCCCTGCGCTGGGAGCATCGTGCACCTGGGTACCCAGCACTGGGAGCATCGTGCCATGGGCTGTGTGCAGTCAGGGCATCCCTGCATCATCAGCATCCTGGGGTTGGGTGCACGGTACGGGGAGTATCCACCACTGGGAGCATTGAGCTCTGGGCTGTCTGGAAGCAGGGCATCCCTGCGCCAGGAGCATCCTGCATCAGGGTATCCATCACCACCTGCACTGGCAGCGTCATGCATTGGGGTGCCCAAACTCAGGGCATGCCTGCACCATGAGCATCCTGCACCTGGGTACCAGCCCTGGGCGCATCCCACTCAGGGACCTCCTTGCACCCGGGTGTGCTGTGAGCACCCCGCACCCCTGGCCTTGCGCCTTTCAGCCCACGCCTTACTGGGAGCGAGCAGGGGGTCCATGGGGCAGAGGGGCCGTTGAGAGAGAGAGTATTTATTGTATACAGAGAGTTCTATGCGGAGATGCTGTTTGTTTTCTACCAGCCACTGGCAATGAGGGTTGGGCTGCGGGGCTGCTCGCACACTCAGGGCTATGCAACGTGCTGTGCCCAGTGGCCGTTTCTATTAAAGACGTGAAAGGAGCCCGGTGCAGCACGTGTGTGCCGCGTCCGCCCTGGGGACGGCGCTGGGGGGTTCTTGGTGCTTTTTGGAGACGTTCCAGAGTGAGTGCTGGGGGTGCTGGGGGTGGCTGCGGGTTGAGCCACCCCTGTGCTGCCTCAGTTTCCCTCTCTGAGTGGGCGATGCATTTGTAGCTGGGGCCGGGGGGGCACATTCTGTCCCCAAACCTCCCCTGACCCCCACCCGGAGCTGCTCCATCCTGAGCGTGTGCAGAGCTGCCGGAGGCGTCAAATGAAGGCAGGCTGGGGCCGAGTTCCACAGCGATGTGCACGTTTATTCCAGCTGCTCCTGCCCTCCCCGCCCGTCCCCGTGCTGCGGGTGACGGTCACATCGCGGCGGTGCAGAAGCGGGGGGGGTTGGGGAGGTCGGGGCAGTGCAGCACGCAGGGACGGAGCGGGGCCACGAAGCGTTCCCATGGACATAGTCCGTTTGTACACCAGATTGGATGGAATGGCTCAAAATAAAACCAATATATATATATATATTTCTATATATACAAATATATAATATATATATATCTATGGCCACCAGATATATATATATGTCATCTCTCTGAAAAGGATAAAAGGTGACTTTGTCTTTGCATGCACAACCAAAGCCTCTGCTCCACGCCACCAACCCACGATGACAGCAAATGGGGGACAGGGCCGTGCCCCACGCCCGCCTTATTGCTATGGGGCCGTCCTCATATCCCAGCCCTGGGGGTACGGAGCGGGGAGACGAGACCCCGGGCTGCTGCCCCACGTCGGGGGGGAACGGGGCACCGGTGCCTCTCCAGCCCCGCCGCCACCACCAGGACGTGCCGGGGGGGACATAGGCACCGAGTCACAAGGCAAAGTCTGGATAAGGCGAACCGAACCCAACTACAGAGCGGCAGTGCCCGGGTGGGGGCTGGGGGCCGCAGGGACGGGCGGAGGGGACACCGTCATAGGGCCGTGCTCTCCGAGTCCTCCTCCTCCTCTGCGGGGCCCTTCAGCGGCACTCTCTGTGCGGCGTCCACTGGGTCCCGGCGCAGCGTGGCCTCCATGCCCCCCAGGTGGATGGACGGCAGCTCGAAGTGCAGCAGACCTGCGGCGGGCACAGACAGCGGCGTGAGGGGCTGCGGGGCACGGCGTGGGGGGCACGTGCCATCGTGTGCCCTGATGGGTGCTGCGTGCTCAGCGCCGTGGCTGGGGGGGAAGCGCGGGGCTTCCGTCCCCACCTGCGTGTCCCAGCGCCTGGCAGCGCGTCGCTGGCCTTTGCTGAGCGTGGAGAAAACCACCCCGAGGACAGCTGCTGTTCTCCAGCTCCTGCCTGGCCCCACCAGCACCTGCTGGATCCAGGAGCCTGGCACAGGCACTGGTACATGAGGGCAGTGCCCGCGTGCAGTGCCGGGGTGCAATGCCTGGGTGCACCGATGTCAGAATGCAATGCTGGGGTGGCATCAGTGCCTGGGTGCACTGATGTGTGGATGCAATGATGGTGTGCAACGCTGGGGTTGCACCAGTGCCTGGATGCAGTGCTGGTGCGCAGTGCCTGGCTGCACCGACGTGTGGATGCACTGCTGGGGTGCATCCCTGAGACTGCAGCCATGCTTGGATGTACTGCACCTGCTAGGGTGCGATGCCAGGGTGCACCTGTGCCTGAGCACAATGCTGAGATGCAATGCTGGGGCTGCACTCGTGCCCGAGTGCACTGACGTTTGGGCACAATGTCTGTGTGCACCCACCCCTGGGCATAATGGGGACGCACCAGTGCTGGGGTGCGATGCCCACCAAAGGAGTGCAGCGCACCTGGGCAGAGCCCAACCCTGTCTCCGCACAGCTCCCCTCTTCCATCTGCACTCATGGGCAGGGCCGCACGCAGCGGGCACCAGCGCCAGCCCAGCTGCCAGCCGGGTGAGATGTCCCCAGAGCATCCCTGCTGCCAAAGTGTCCCCCTGGGCACGGCATCACCGCCTGATGCTCAAGCTCTCAGTAGGGGGTGGCCCTTGGGGACAACACTTCTTGGGGGACGGGGACACTTGTGCTCACCCCGGTGCTGCCCCCCACACCCGGCGCTGCAGCGCTGCGTGGCACTGCTGCAAGGACAGCACGGGGGGACGGGCACAAAGCCCAGTGCCATCAGGTGGGCACACGGCGGGTACGGCGTCAGAGCTGTCCCGAGGACCTTGCCACCTCCCCCAGACACTGCCACCCCGCTGGGGACACTGCCACCTCCGTGAAGGCATTGCCACCTTCCTAGGGGACACTGCCGTCTTTCTGGGCACACTGCCGTCTTCCCAGGGACATTGTCACCTTTTGTGAGAACACTGCCTTCTTGTCTGGGTACACTGCCACCTGCCCAGCAATGTCACAGCCTTCCTGAGGACAATGCCACCTTCCTGGACACACTGTCACTTTCCTGGGCACATTGCCACCTTCCTTTGGACAGTGCCACCTTCCTGAGCACGCTGCCACCTTCCCAGGGACCTTGTCCCCTTCCTAGGGACATTGCCACCTTCCCAAGGACCCTGCTACCTTCTTGAGGACATTGTCATTGTCCTTGGTGCACTGCCACCTTCCCCAGGACACTGCCACCTCTGAGCATGCTGCCATCTTCCCAGGGACCTTGCGACCTTCCCAGGGACTTTACCACCATCCCAAGGTCACTGCCCCATTCCTAAGGACACTGCCCCTTTCCTGGGGAGTTGTCACCTTCCCAAGGTCACTGTCACCATCCTGGACACACTGTCACCTTCCCCAAGGATGCTGCGACCTTTCCAAGCTCACTATTACCTCCCTGGGCACATTGTCTGGCACACTGTCACCTTCCTGGGCACAGTGCCACCTTCCCAGGAACCTTGCCACCCTCCCAGTGTCACTGTCACCTTCCCAAGCATGCTGCCACATTCCTAAGGTCACTGTCACCTTCCTGGGTATATTGTCATCTTCCTGGGCATACTGTCACCTTCCCAGGGATCTTGCCACCTTCCAAAGACTTTGCCACTGTCCAAGGACGCTGCCACCTTCCCAAGGTCACTGTCACTTTCCAGTGCACACTGTCACCTTCCCAAGGTCACTATCACCTTCCTGGGCACATTGCTTCCTTCCCAAGGACCTTGTGTCCTTCCCAAGGTGGCTGTCACCTTCCTAGGCACACTGTCACCTTCCTGGGCACACTCTCGCCCACGCAGGGACCCTGCCACCTTCCCAAGGATGCCACCACCTTTCTGAGTACATTGCCACCTTCCCAGGGACCTTGTGACCAAGCCAGGGACTTTGCCACCTTCCCAAGGCCGCTGCCCCGCTCCTGAGGACACTCTCTCTTTCCCAAGGTGACCGTCACCTTCCTGCACACACTGTCACCTTCCCATGGACTCTGCCATCTTCCCAGCGACGCTGCCACCAAACCCCAGGGCACAAGCAGCCATCCCGCAGACTCGGCGGTGCCACAGGGTCCCCACGCTGTCCCCGGGCAGCGGCCGTGCCCAAGAGCGCTCCGAGCTCCCGGCGCAGCCCGGCTGCGTCCCGCGGCGGCTGGGTTACCTGTGGGCACGCTCTCCCCGGGGGCCGCGGCGTCGAGCAGGGGGGGCTCCGTGGGCTGGGGGCTAGAGCCGGACGCGCTGGCCGTGGGGGGCTGCGGCGGCGGCAGCGAGGGCCTCTGCCTCGGCTTGGGGACGGGTCGAGATTTGGTTACAGAGCTGCCCAGGGGAGGAAGAGGAGGAGGAGGAGGAGACGGGGAAGGTGCGGCGGCTGGGGACAGCTGACCTGAGGCCAGGCAGTAGCCTTGCGGGTAAGCGAGTCCATAGGGCGCGGGGGTGCCCGGCGGGGTGGGGGACAGGCTGCCGGGGGACGGCTGGCCCGCCGGCGGCTCCGACGTGCCCCCCGAGGAGGGCGCCTTGGGTGGGATGGGCGCCAGCTTCTTGGAGGCTGCGGGAGAGACAGACAGACAGGAGGATGGAGAGATGGACGGACGGCGGTCAGGGGGCTGGGAGGGGGCCAGGGGGTGGCACGCAGCCGGGTACCCACCTTTGCGTGGGGCGCGCGGGCTCTGCTCGGCCGGGGATGGTGGTGTGGCCGTGGGCTGCTGCCCGCCGCCCTTCTGTGGTGCGGACACTGGGGACAGCTCCTTGGGCTTTAGCGTGCTGCGGGGACAAGGGATGGCAGTGAGAAGCTCTGCTCCCAAAGCCCTGTGCCCAAAGCCCAGCACCGGCAGCATCCTTGTGCAAAGCGTGCGGCTGGCGTGCCATGGGGCCGTGGTGCTCACGGGTACCCATTGAGCTGTTGTGCTTTAATTGCAATTTAAAGCAATTTCTTAGCACAAAGGCTATGCTGCAGCCAAGCCAACGCATGGCCAGCAGCCATCTCCCTGGAGACAGCGGGGTCAAGGGACAGCCATGGTGGCAGGGGTAGTTACCTGGCCAGGTTGGCTCCCGTAGGCGTGCGGCCGCCCCCGGGGGGAGAGGGCAACATGTGGGGCCGGGGGCTGGGGAGGAGCAGTGGGGCGGCGATGGGGAGTGGGCAGTGCCACGGGGCAAGGGAGCGCGGTGTGGGGACCAGCAAGGAGCAAGGCTTGGGGCGAGGGTGGGGGGCAAGCGGCTGGGGGGAGCAGGAGGAGGAGGAGGAGGAGGAGGAGCGGGAGGGAGGAAGGCTCTGGCTGCAGCCCGGCCAGAGGCGCAGTGCTGGCTGTGTCCAGGGCAGGGGACAGGGGTGGGGACCAGGGGCCGGGGGCCCCCGCTTGTCCTCAGGGCAGGGGAGGCTGTAGCAGCAATCCGGCCAGGCAGGCGGCGCACCACGCGTGCTGCAAAATGTCCAAAAAAATCACAGAACAGCAAAACAATAGAACAAGAAAATAAAGAGACGTGAGCAGAAGCATCGGCAGGAGGGGGAAGCGAGAGCAGCAGCAAGGCAGCAGCACCAGGGGAGCAGCAACGGCCCCAGCACGGGTCCTGAGGCTGCTCAGAGGGGAGGCCAACACCAGAACAGGGGGAGCTTGGGGGAGAGCCCTTTCCCCATGGCTGCAGAGCCCCTTGGGGTGGGAGCTCCATCACTGGGATGGAGCCCTTGGCATGTTCCCCTGGTCTGCGGGTGCCACCGGCAGCCCAGCACAGGGATGGAGGAGGAAGGGATGGGGTGAATGCAGCAGCACCAGGATGGGTCACTGTGACACAGGGGACGAGGGCAGCACAGAAGCAGACTGGCACAAAGGGCACCGAAGCGAGGCGGTAGCGGCACAGCAGAAGGTCCTGATGGGTACCCCCCATGCAGGGAGTGGCAGAGGGGCACCCGGGGCTGCAGGTGGGATTGCTCCCAGCACAGCACTGTGCCAGAACACAGCTCTTGGGTCCCCGGCAGCACCCATGGGTGTTCAGCCAGCCCTCTGCCACGCCACACAGCAGCCCTGCAGGATGGCAGGAGAGGAAGGCTACCCATTTCAGGGCAGGATGGTGTAATGTAGATGCTTTCTTACATTTGACCTATGTGGACTGCAGGTGGACATGGATTCGGGGTGAAGAAAGAGCTCGGGGAGTGCTAGGCTCCTTTAGGACTTCACTTTGACCACTGCAAGCCCAGCAGCTTGCAGCTCACCACTGTGAGCTGTGCAAGAGTCCCACGGGGAAACCCCGCTCGGCCTGGTCCCCACGGGGACACCAGAGTGACACCACGGGGACAAGCGTGCCACAGAGACACGGGGACGCAGGTCCATACCTTGCCCGCTCGGCTGTGGGCGGGAAGCCGAAGCTGGTGGCAGGGGACGAGGGGCTCGGTGACACATCGGGAACCTGCTCGGGGATGGGAGAGTGCGGCGTGGCGGGCAGCTCGGCAGGCGGAGCGGGCGGCTGCGTGGCCGGGGGGGTGGCCGGTGTCTTGCGTGCCCCTGAGGTGCCTCTACGTGCCACCCACGAGGTGTCCATCACCCTGACGCCCATGCTGGGGACAGAGACGGGGACTCAGCACCCGCACAGCAAGACGGGACCGCGCTAAGGCCCCGCTGGTGTCCCTGCCCCAGGCAGCCCCCATCGAGCCCCTGCAAATGTCTCCTCTGCAGGGAAGCTGCTGGGAATGAACGCCCACGGCAATGGGGTGGGATGGCTTTGCAGGACACACCGGTGTCATCAGCCACATCACCCTTTGCCTCAGTACTGGGGCACCAGCATCCTCCCAGCACCCTCCCAGAAGTGCCGCAGAGAACACCGTACCTTTGGATTTTCCTAAGGCTGCATGGACAGAAACAGATGGTTATTAGTGGTAAATAACCTAAAACCAGACATGGGGTGCAAAGCTTGGAAAAGGAGCTGAGAAGACACGGGGCTTGGAGTGTGGGCACAGGAGGGGGGGACATGTGCTGGAGATGGGGAAGCCCAGGGGCAAGTTTCAGAGTTGGGTCCATAGAACCGAGAAGGACACAGGAGGTGACACAGGGGCCAGGCTGCTGCCACCCCCAGCAGGTTTGGGGCTGTGACAAGCCCAGGTCTCATCCAAGCATCCTTAGATCTTATCCAAGCACCCCCAGATCTCAACTCAGCATCCCCAGGGGAAGAGTGCATCCCCAGCATGGGCAGCAGGGTCCTCCCACTGGAACCACCCAACCTCCAGCTTGCACGCGACTCCAACCCTGGGGGGCAGTGCCAGCTCCCCGGCCCCCAGCCCCAAACAGGCCCTACCCATCCTTCTTGTAAAACTCCAGCATCATGTTGTCCGTGGCCACGCTGAGCGGCCGCCGTGCCTGGTCGTGCTGCTTGCGGTCAGCATGGTCCATGTCCGGGGAGGGCATGGAGCTGTAGTTGGCGTTATGGTTCACGTGCATGGGGCTGCCGTAATTGCCGGTGACGTTGAATTCAATGTCTGGGTGGGAAAGTAAGACAGGGACATCAGCCTGCATGTCCCCAGCAAGGGGCTGGGATGCTGGGTGGAGGCATTCCTGGTGCTATCTAAACCACAGGGTTGCCCGCAACAGAGTCATGGAGCAGCTGGGTGCTTCCCACTGCTGGCACAAGTTATGTTGGTTCTCTGGCCCATCCAGGACACATGATGCTCATCCAGTCCCATCCCACCCCACTCCATCTCATCGCATCCCATCCATCCCATTCTATCTCATTGCATCTCATC
>NC_034425.1:1636265-1649733 GCF_002078875.1 Numida meleagris
CCATCCCATCCCATCCCATCCCATCCCATCCCATCCCATCCCATCCCATCCCATCCCATCCCACCCTGTCCCAGCACAGCGTGCAGCCCAGCCCACCTCCAGGGAAGAACCAGTCGGCGTGCTGGATGAGGGGCTCAATGATGCCCACAATCTGCAGGGAGACAGTCGTCATCATCTCCGTGATATTCCTGGAACACAGCAGGCAGCGGCTCGGTGGCTTGCCATCCCACTGCGCCCTGACCCCGCTCCCTGCCAGGATTTGCAGCCCCCCATCCCCTTGGATCTGCCACCCTCTGCTCTGCAGCACCTCCAGGAGAGCAGGGGCTGCTCCCACGCAGCAGGAACCAACCTTTTGGCCACACACCCATGCCCCAGAGCTGCGGCTTCATCCCCCGTCACTCCCTTGCACCCTCACATCATGCATGCCCCTGGCCATACGCTACCCTTCTGCCTGCGGCCACAGAAGGTTGGGACCCAGCACGATGGCCACGTTGCTCGGCGTCATTTTGTTCGTGTCCTGGTACTCGGTCAGCTTGGCCAGGAATTTGATCAGGTACCTGGAGGGGTGAGTGCGGGCGCGGTGAGGCGGGACATGCCCTCAGCATCCCCACCACAGCCCCTCGCCGCCCCACGCTCACCTGATGTTGTTGTAGTTGGCCTTGGGCAGCTTCTCGCAGGCGTTCCACAGGGCCTGCAGCCGCTTCTCCTGCTCCGGGATGCTACGGGAGGGGAAAAGCTGAGTGTCCCCAAGTCCCCAAAACACCAACCCACTGCATCAACCCACTGCACCAACCCACCGCCCTTCGCACCAGGGCACTCATTCCTTTACCCAGCCACCGCAAGGATGAACTTATAGATCTACACCAAGGCCATCTTTGCTGCTAGGACATGCCGTGCCCAAGGAGCATCATGGAGAGCCCTTGGACCCAAATGTTGGCCACTGGATCAGAAATAACTCAAGGAAAGTGTCCAGATGTCCTTGGGTGCACAGGAACACCAGACCTGGAAGCCAGCAGCCTCTGCATGCAGGCTGCAAGCCCTTGTGCCCAGTGCCCTCACCCTAGGGGAACTGCCACGGGTCAAAAATGTGCTCGTTTGGACCCTCCTGAAATTCAGCCCCAAGACCATTTCCCATCCCGGACTCACTTGGAGGCCTGGATCCACTCCTCGTACAGCTCAAACGTCATCAGCGGCTCTGGCAGCTCGCGCAGGTAGGACTTGAGTGCTCCTGCAGCACATTAGCTTTCATGGAGGCTCCTTGAAACCCAGCACCCACTGAATTTCCACCCCACCTCTCCCCTTGTAGCTTCCCCCTCTCACTTGTACCTCCCCCAGCCCCTCACTCTCCTGTTTGCCAGGCACATGCCCAGCACTGCCCCGTGCTGTGGGCACCCCATGCCCTCTGGCTCAGCACAGCCCCACAGAGGCCGTCAGCGCCTTCCCTGATAGGGAACCAGAGCCCACGCCTTGCAGCACAGCAGGGAAGGGAAACGCTCATTTGCATTTAAACCAAATTAATGCTTAACACAGCGCAGCAGGTTGGGCTCTGCATGCAGGCAGCATCCTGCATCACTGCAGAAGCAGCAGAGATAAGATTGCAAACTCGACTAGGATGCATGTGCATCCCTGACCCCCCTTGCTCCTGCAGAGCATCCCCTGCTCAGTGCAGCCACATGGGGAGGGAAACCTGGGGTACTCAAGGTGAATGCATCTGGTGACGTTTGGGCTTGAAAGCAGCCCCTGGGTGCAGGGCAGCACCTTTTGGGATCCGGGGCACCCCCTAGCCAGGAGCCCCCGCCATCCCCACCTGCAATGGCATGCGGGTCAGCCGAGTACTCCTGCACATCCACCACGCAGCAGTCCAGGGCAGCCTTCAGCTTCTTCAGCTTGGAGGCAGAGGGAGCCACACGGAACAGGCCCTTGGCACGGCACACGGGACAGCGTCGGCGCCAGGGGACAACCCCTGGGTCCCCCCCCCGGCCACTCATCCCCGTGCCACAGGAGGCAGCCGGGGCCATCCCCATGGGCACCCACCTCCTCCTGCATGCCGCACTCCAGCAGCATGGTGACACAGGCCTCCACTGGGAAGGCGATCTCGCGCCCGCTGACGGCCAGGTGCTCCTCCAGCGGCTTCCCGAAGGACGGCTTCTCCATCCATGCCTCTGTGAGGGCACAGGGCGGACGGGATGCACCCTGCGTCCTCCTCACCCTGCCCTGGGCTTCAGCTCAGGGGTTCAGCGGGTGTTGAGGTGCTGTTGCAACACCACGACCCTGCGTTTCCAGCCCAGGCAATTCAAAAGTGTCTTATAAAGGTGAAATCCAAACAAAATGTTTTCCAGAGGTCGCATTTCTTGATCCTAATGCGTAGGATCAAGAGGGAAGAACACAAAGGTCACTCCCTGCCCAGCCCTGGGCAGCTGCTGGGGGGACTGTGTGCTGACCCCAAGGGATGGGGACATTCCCCCAGCTCAGGGACAAGCAGGATGCACGGCTGGACTGTGCCACACTGCGGGGTGACATCCCAGCCTGCTCGCAAAGCCACCCCGCAAGGTGAGGCCATGGGCTCTGTGCCCCCAGCTCATGCCCTGCCGCCTCCACCCGCCTCGAGCCCTGCGTGCACTCACCCTGCTGGGCCTTGATCTGAGGCAGCACGTTCTGCAAAAGTGCCAGTGACTTCCTGTGGTACTCGGCTTGCACCTCGATCAGCTGCAGAGAGATGGCACAGACTGCACCCAGTCTCACCGCCACGGCGAGGGCACGGGGTAGGTAGGGCAGCTGCAGCACACAGCGGGATGGGGGACCAGCCCGCAGTGCTCACCGTTTGGAAGTAGTTTGCATAGTCTATTTCTTTGGCCACGAAACTGTACATGTCAGCCGAGAGCTGGTCCTGCGGGGAACACGGAGGCAGGAGCTCACACCAAGCACCGTGATGGCCACCACAGCCCGTGGGCGACAACGCAAGCGCTGACCCCAGCCTCCCTCCCTGCATCCGCAGTGCAGAGGTGTGCCCGGATGCCACGCATCCAGCAGCATCATAGAATCACTCGGCTTTGCCTTCTGCTGCACTTCAGACATCTCCATCCTCCCACACTTTGGTCTTTGCAAAGATCCCTGTCCTCGTGCCTTCTCAGTACACCCTGCAGCTCCTTCATAGAACCATAGAATACCCCAAGTTGGAAGGGACCCACAAGGATCAAGCCCAGCTCCTGGCTCTGCACAGGACCACAGCCAGGACAGGGATGGAGCAGATTCCTGAGGCCACTCCAGTCCTGGTTGTGATCCTGCAGGGTGACCTGGTCCCAAAGGGCTTGGTGTAAGTGGTGCAGAGCTCCCTGACCCCCAGGGTTGGGATGCTCTCAGGCTCCCGAGGGCCATGGGATGTAGGGGACAGAGGAACCACAGCTGGCAAGCATCACCCAGATCTGGGATGGCACCCGCTTTTGTGGGTGGCACATGCAGTGCACCCTACAACGCCCAGTGAGCACAGGAAGAGGGTCAGGGCTGCCAAGGGGCTGCACTGGGCATGGGACCAGCGAGGGGAGGGTTTCTGGAGGGCAGCGGGGTCAGCAGAAGGGGTGGAGTGATGCTGCAGGCTTCCCACTGGGCCACAATGGTGACAGGGATGTGAGGAGATGCTGCAGCCCTGGCTGCACATGGAGCAGCTGTCCCCAAACCACGCTGTCCCAACACTGCGCCCTGACCCCCCTACACCCCCATCACAACCCAGGCTGCCCCCATCCCAGGCCCCAGCCAGCGGTACCCTGCAAATCTCCACTCTGTTCGCCGCCTCCTCCATCTCCTCCCTGAGAGCATCGGCTTTGGCGCCCGACGGCTGCAGGTTGCTCGACAGCCCCGAGGATTTTGCAGACTGCTGCCACCTGCAGACATGGGGATGGGTCAGCGGGACACAGGAGCCATGCAGAGCTCGTGGCAGCCCTCGGACCCCCTGCCAGACCGCTGCGGTCCCCAGGGCTGAGCACCACGGTGAGGGTCTCAGCCCATGCTGGGTGCAGGAGCTACTCCCAGCCACAAATATCTCCAGCTCCAATTCAGCAATCGTTTCCAGAAAGAGCCTCAGGCAGGTGGGATGAGAAAGGGAAGCAGTGGAGCAGCAATGGGGCATGGACGCCCCAGCCCTGCAGACACCCCTGCACTTCTCTCCTTGTGCAGGAATGGGCAAATTCAGCAATTTTCCAAGTGTTTGCAAACTGCCTCGGGAACAGCCCCATGTGCAGCCCCACAGCATTGCCTGGGACATAGGTGACACCAAGGGATGTCCCACAGTCCCAGCTGAGCTGTGTCACCTCAGCACTGCTCTACACCAGTAGGAGCAACTGAGTCTTTGCCTCCATGCAACAATTCAGCCACATACGGAGAAGCAGAAAAAATAAAGACTTGGGCCAGGAAAAAAAATCTCCTCTGCAGTGTGCATGGAAGAAGAGCAGAAACATTGGCTCATTGCAGAGCTTGACTTCAAGGCACACAGTGACACAGCTGTGATCTCCCAAGGCTGCTGGCCCTTGGCCAGGGCAGCACTGGAGGAGCCCCACGCGAGGAGCGATGCCAGCCCTGCATCCAGCCCGGCCGTGCTTCCCACCTCGTCCTCGAGGAGTCCATGTCCAGCACCAGCTTCGCTAAGTGCTTCCTCTGCTTCTGGATATTTGGGATTTCCACCTGCAGCAACACAGGGGCAGGGGAGGAAAAAAGCCCCATTGAATCACTGCAGCATTAGGAAGGCAGCGCAGCCCGTCCCTCCCCTGCGATGCACGAAGCCTCTCGATCCCAACACACACGTGCAAAAACCCCATCCCTGAAAGAAGCATCCTTTGGCCAGTAAGGCCTGCTGCTCCAGGAAGGCCGGCTGAAGGCAGAACAAGGCTGCCTGCGTGTGCCAGCACAGCAGCAAGGCTTGTCACACACCAACACTGTGTGCCAAGGGCTTCGCAACGCCTGAAAGCCCCCGAGCTCGCCTCTCCCGGTGTCAGCTCCATAAAGCTGAGGGAAGATGAAATCAGAATGGGGCCCATGGCATTTCACAAGACATAAAAGAGGAGGGGAAAAGGAGCATTTGGCAAAATTAAAAAACCAACACGAAACCGACAGGGAGTTGGCAGCAGGAGGGAGAAAAAATTCCCGACTACAACCTTGCTTGGAAACGCGCTTCAGCAATACAAGCGCTCACGCCTCTGCCTTTGGGAAAGCAGAGAAGAGCCGTGCAAGGAGGGCAGGAGTGCCCCCAGCGGGGACAGCCGGCCATGCCCACCTCGGCCAGCACGAAGAGCGGCTCGATGACGTCCCTCTCCACCTGCAGCTCGAAGTGGATGAGCTCCTGCGCCAGCTTGTCCTCCGCCTCCCCGCACAGCCGCAGCATCTTCCTGCAAGGCACGCGTGGCTGGGGCAGGGTGGGCGGCCATCCCATCCCATCCCATCCCATNCCCATCCCATGCCATCCCATGCCATCCCATCCCATGCCATCCCATGCCATCCCATGCCATCCCATCCCATGCCATCCCATCCCATCCCATGCCATCCCATCCCATGCCATCCCATCCCATCCCATCCCATCCCATCCCATCCCATCCCATCCCATCCCATCCCAACCTATCCCCTGCCATCCCATCCCCTGCCATCCCCTGCCATCCCATCCCCTGCCATCCCATCCCCTGCCATCCCACCTCATCCCCTGCCATCCCACCTCATCCCCTGCCATCCCACCTCATCCCCTGCCATCCCATCCCCTGCCATCCCATCCCCTGCCATCCCATCCCCTGCCATCCCATCCCGGCCGTGGGCGGTGGGATGCCACCGTGGGGACGGCGGTGCCGCAGGGACACCGGCACCTCTTACCCCAGCAGGGAGTCATCGCCCAGCACGGCCGAGCCCTCCGTCAGGCACTGTGCCAGCGTCGTCAGCGGCAGCTTCTTCTGCAAAGGGAGTGTGGTGCCATCAGGCCCTGCATGGTGCGTGGCCGTGGCACACACGCGTGCACCGCCCGGAGGAGCCGGGGAGTGGCGTCGTGCAAGAGCTCACCGAGCGCTTGTCGGCATCCACGCCCTGCTGGCCCTGCAGACACGCCGTCAGCTTCTTGTGGGTGCTGTGGGACACCTGCTTCACCAGCTCCAGCCGCTTCTCCACCTGCGGGCACGGAGGTGGCTGTCACCGCCCCATCCTGCCCTGTCCCCGCTCTTCCAACCAAAGGGAGTTTAATTGCGGGCTCTCCTTAGGAGGGCTTTGCTCGAACCAAACTGGCGGACCCCCACACCCAGCTGGGAGCTGCCCGGTTTGCCTCGGCCTTGTGGCTGAACTGGGAAGTTCATCCCAAAGCTCGGCGGGATGAGTCACTGAGTGTCGGCAAACACGATCAGCCCAAAAACGAAACCAGGAGCATCGGGGGGAAATGCGCAGTGAAAAGCAGAAAGCGCAACATCTGGAGGATCGCCTGGGAAAAAAACCAACCCCCGCAGTGCCATCGTCCCCCTGCATCCCCCTCCCCAGGTGTGACCCCCCCAGGGACAGCCACGGCCAGCAGACAGGCCGGGAACCACACATAAAGCTGACACAGCCACGTCCCAACCCCCCACCCCATGCCCAGCGCCGGGCAGGGGCACTTCACCTGCAGGAGATCTTCGCCCAGCACCTCTGTCTTCTCAGCCCTGCAGGAAAAGGAGGAAAATCAGGGGTTGGTGAAGGGACAGGTGTGGGGCTCTGCGGGGAGGGGACCGTCCCCCTCTGCTCTGCCCTCGTGAGGCCCCATCTGCAGCATTGTGCCCAGCCCCAGTGCTGTGCTGGGCTCCCCTGGGGACGGGGCTGTTCTGCTGCAGCGAGGCAGATGTGCACAACTTACCTGCAGAGCCAGGAGCCCCCGCGTGCACTGATGCTGCACCGCTGGGCGACAGGGGCACAGTTACGCCACGGCACAGTGTAATGCTTATTCATAACCTGAGGGGCCTTTCACAGCCTCGGTAAATCATTATTTCTTTAAAAAATGATCTCTGTCACGACGCGCTCGGACAGAGCGGAACTGAGCTAAAATGCAAAGGTCGGTCGTGCTCTCCATGTTCAGCACTGGTTAACGTGAGGCTGCAGCACAGCCTCATCCTCTGACCTCCATTCAAACAGCACCCAACCTGCCCCAGCTCTGTTTGCTTTCCAGCATCTGAGACCCTGCTCTCAGTGCTGAGCTGTAGGAGGGAAGCGTTGAAAAAGTGGAAGCAGAGAGCGAGGAAGAGGAAATGAAGAATGCAAAAGTGGAAGGGAAGAAAAACGGAGGAAAAATGGAAAGGCTGTGGAATGGCAGCAGCGTGGCTCCCAGCCAGGGCAGGGATGTCTGCTGAGTTCAAAGCCCTCCTGGAAACGTGAATTAACGGTGCTAAATCTGGCTTGCATACGAAACTTGTCACGGCGTCCAATTTAAGGCAGTTTATTTGAAAAGGGCACAGGGAGCCCATCTGGTTTCATTAAAAAATTGGATTTAAATGCATGCAATGTGATCTCCTGCATTTGGAAAGCAATGGATCAGCTCGTCACCTGCCGGGTTTACGGCCCCAGGGGTTCTGACGCTCCTCTGGGACACCTCCCCAAACCCTTCTATGGAGATGGGGTCCCAGAAACTCCATGAGATGTGAAATCCCATCGCTCATCCATGCCTTGCATTATTTAAGCACCTTCAAGGCACCGTGCTAACACCTGTGCCCGCCTCTGTGCAGATGGAGATGGGTGAACTCAACCGTGTAGAAAAGCAAAGATTTTTACACCCAGCCATAAAGGCAGGTGAGAAAGGAGCCTCTGGGGAAGGCGGTCTCACTGAATCCCTTGCATTTAAAAAAAACCAACCAACCAAAAGCAAGAGCTGCTCAGATTTTCCTCCCTTCCTGCAGATGAACTTCAGCTCTTTTGCGCAGGGTTGGAAACCGTGCAGAATTATCCTGAACATGGAAGAAAGCAGCAAAAACCCGAAGGCACCAGAGGGCAAACCCATGCACAGCACCCACGAGGTGCTCCCCGTCCCAGCACCAGGAGCAGAACATGTCCAGCATCGTGTACCTGCTGTACAGAAGCAGACAGAGCAGACACAGTGCTCCATCTCTTCGGCATCCATAGAAAGGAAGGAAGGAGCAGACACACGAGAGCACCGTGCACGTTCACCCATGCACAGCTCCGGGAGCAAAGCATCGCTGCCACCTGCTCTGTGCCCCATCCCCACTTCAGCCTCAGGGGGGACTGAGCACTCTGCTCCTCGCTCACATCCGTGCAAACGGCCACCACCATTCCGTAAATGTTCCAAAAAAAGCAACGCTTTTCGTTTGCTGTCTCCTTTTCTGGACAGCCAAGTGGTGGGTTTGCACGCCTGGGGCTGCCCAGCTCCGGCAGATCTTTCCCAGCCGTCACAAAACACCACGTGCCAGGCTGTAATTCATGTGCAGCAAGCAGAAAACAACATTGCACACAGGCTAACAAAATCTGGCCTTGTTCTGCTTCCAAGCACTTGCAGCACAGGAAAAACCTCCGTGCCCTTAACACCCGGCCCAGCACCCGCACCCTGCCCGACCGCGGGATGCTAGGTGGGTTGGGAGCCCACCAGCAAACAGCCTGGCTTTGCAGAAGGAGGAGAAAAGAAGGCTGCAGAGTTTTCTTCCTGCTCCTCTGTCTGAAGGCTCCAGAATGCTCAGAAAAACCCACAACCGATTCCTCCCATCCCTGGGTTTGCTCCCACCGGCAGCGCTCCAGAATCTGTTCACGACGCCCAGGGGTGTGAGAACCAAGCAGCATCTCCAAATGCACATCAGCCCGGAACAAGCCGTTCCAGATTGCTGTTCTACACGTAAAGACTGGAAGGAAAAAAAAAAAAATCACATCGTCTCACTCCACTGACATCAGATTGCATCGCAGCTCTGCGCCGGAAAAATCCCATTCTGCCCGTGATATTTGCAGCACCTCAGCCTGCAGTGAGCACGGCCTTGGAGGGGCTGCTCTGCCTCCTCCCCGCTGCGTGGTGGCTTTACTGTTCCCTACGGGTGCCTCCAAAAATGCTGCCCTACAGAAACCCCTTGGGAACGCAGTCTGGGAGCAGTGCTGCTGTCTTCCAGCCGGATCCCGCGCCCCAGCGATGCCCCCGGCCCCCCCAGTGTCCAGACCAGGCGCTGCGGGGGGCAGGGGGGATTAGCGGCTCCGTGCACTCTTCCATCTTTCCGCCAGGCAGAGAGCACGCTCCTCCCCTTCCCCTCCACACTCCCACCCTGGAGCTGTTTTTCTCAGCACAAATCCAGGCAATTCTCGGCCTCGGTCACCACGCAGACACTTGGGTCCCTGCGAGCATCTGGGAGAAAGGGGACGACGAGTACACGGGGTTGGAAGCAAACGAGTGGGAGATGCAGCTACAATTTGCCCAGCGTTGGCTTTTGTGAAAACAAATTATTGCCACTGGAAATCAACACCAATCGAGCAAATTAATTTGATTTAGAGATAAGCACTATGTAATCTTCCAACGCGATATTGCGCACTGACCCCGGAGCTGCAGCGAGCCGTCTGCTTCCCCTGAGCATCCCACCCCAGCGCCAGAAGGCAGAATCCAGGCTTCCACATCACAACACGCTCCCAAACTGGGGTGAGGTGGCTTCCCCAGGGCTGAGCCCTGCTGCTGTGGTGCTGGGAGGGATGGAGGAGCGCTCTGGATCCCTCCACGATGCCCCCGCACATGGGTATCCCCATGAATGGGCATCACTATGGAGCTCAGCTTCAGCACAGAGTGAGCTCTGGGGACACACCAACCAACCCACATGAGAAGCACAGCCTCGATTTTTGGCCATTTCAAATCCCGTTCAGCATTTTGCTGCAATATTCCCTCCGAAGGGGAAAGCCATCCCCCAGGGTCAGTGCAGCTGGGACGCATTCTGTGGGCCGCGGGGGCTGCGCTGCATCCCACAAACAGCCTGGAACCGCCACAGAGTGCCAAGGACGGGCTCCCAAGGACGGGACAGAGCATCCCGAGGGCAGGGCTGAGCAGCTCCCTGCCCCACACCTGCCCCCAGCAGTGCACCTCTGGGTGCCGGCACCCCTGGGTGAGGTCGTGTCACACACGGCTCAGCGTGCAGCTCGGGTACCCCGGGGGCACTGCTCAGCTTTGCTGATGGGAGTGAGTCAGAAGGATTTAATTAAGGCACAGCCCTGCGTGCAGAGCTTCTGCCAGGACCACGCAGCACCGAGGCCGGACCCTGCGCGCATCCCCTGCAGCACACAGATTTGGCAGGTCCCCACGGGTTCGGGGAGCCGGGAGGAGAGACGGTGATTTATGTGCAATTTGGGGACAAAACATTCAGACTGCTCCATTAATATTTCATTGCTCCATTCGCCAGCGCTGCCGGCTGAGGAGGATAAAAATACCCGGCTGGATGCCTGCGCCCGCTGCCACCTCTCTGCTCCCTGAGCCCAGCGAGCCCAAGGTCTGTCTGGAGAAGGCAGCGGGACGGGGGGGTGCAGGCTGACAACGAGCAGCACCTCACAACCCACAGCGCGCTGTGCCCTGCTGCAAATCCTGCTGAAAATCCCCAGCGATGCAGCTCGTCCTCCCTCCCTCCTTCCTTGCTTCTTGCAAGGCTGCATGCAGAAGAAAGCCGCTCTATTTAAAGCCTGTAGCTTGAAGCGTAGGCATCCCGATGCTTGAGGAAAAGGCTCTGCCCAGGAACAGAGCTTGCTGCCCCCCAAAGCCACCCCAAAACAACCCCAAGGAGGACACGTGCCCCCACTCCCCCCCATGACTGCGTTCCCAGCCGCCTGCTGTGCCTTCAGGCACCTGCGAGTGTCACTTTGCATGAGGCTGCCGCTGCCCGTTCCCTTCCTGACAGAGAGAAATCGGCACTCAGACAGTTCTGGAAACCCTCTGGGTGCTGTGCGCGCAGGAGCAGCCCCACAGCTGCTCCCCATGGCCTTGGTGGCCCCACGCATGGCATGGGGAAACACAGGAATAAAGCAGGAACGCCGGGCGAGCATCACAGCCACTCACTGATCTCCCTTCCTTCTTTTCACTCCACAGAGATATACATTACGTCCCCTACAGAGCAGCCGCAGCCGGGCTGGGTGATGCTCCAAGCTGGGCACCATGCGTGTCCCAGGGATGAGCACCTCTGATCCTCCCCCTCCTTCAAGCAAAGCCAGGATTCCCACGGCCCCGTGTGTTTGTTTTCATAAGAGGGCTGGGAAAAGGGCAGCGAGGGGCAGCAGGGACCGAGCCAGCCCCAGAGACTGGGAAGGCACAGCAGGGCAGGAGGGGAGGCAACAGGGGACAACGGGAGGGGATGGCAGGGCAGGACAGGGCTGTGTAGAGTGGCCATTTCCTTCCTCACTTCTGCCCTCTCTCCTTGCCCTTCCCCTTTTTCTATCGTGGTAAACAAAAGGAGTAAATGGCACAGCGCAGCCTTTGGCCCCCATCCAAAGCCCGAGGTGCTGGGGAAGGGGCAGCCATACGGGGAAGGGGCAGTGCTGCTCCTCTGGGTGCTGCTGCATCCTGGAATGGGGACCCGAGGGGTATTCCCGAGGCACGGCACTGTTCAAAACATGATTTTAATACAGGTGCGTCGCTCAGGTGCTGGCTAGGTAAGGTAACAACGGGGACAAGCGTGGAGGTGTCAGGATGGATCAGCCCATTGGCTGTGCTAAGCGGCAGCCCAGGCTGCAAGCCCAGTACAAGGGCTTGTACATGGCAGTGATGTCCCCTGGCGGGGCACAGCCCCCAGCCACTCCTCCAGCACACGCCAGGGCAGGAGCACAGGACTGGGGATGGCAGCTCTTGTCTCTTGTCCCCAGCCCCAGTCCACACCCACTTGGGGGGGACCACAGCTACCCCACTGGGCTTACTGGGAGGAGCGGGATCAGTCGGGAGCCTCCTCCCATCTTCACGGCACAGATCAAACTGCCCCCAGCATCCCCAGTGCCCCTTAGTGCAACTTGAGGGGTGGCCTCCATCTGCAGCGCAGCACCCATCCAGGACACGGCCCCGTCCCCAGGGCGTGAGGGTGGCAGCACCGCAGGGAAGTCGGCCCCGCACCCACGGACCTGGCCGGTCACAAGGCAGCGCTGCAGCAGAGCACGGCAGAGGATTACTTATTTATTTGCCTGCTGAGAAGCCTGTGCACGAGCAGGAGCATTGCAAACATGGGCGACGGGCTGGCTGCCTCGCGTGAGCCCCACGGAGCAGAGCTTCCCCCTGGCCGGTCCTCATCACGAGGAGCAGAGCACAAACCGCCCCGCAGTGCTCCGAGCTGCAAATTCATGCTCCTGCCTGCGAGCATCTCCCAAACGGCCGTAACCCGGAGCGCTGTGCGAGCCCAGCAGCGAGGCAGGAGGGAGCCGGGGCTGGCGGTGACCCCATTTTCAAGGCTGACGCGCGGGGCACAGACAGCGCTGGCAGCAGCTGTGTCCCTCCAGCCCGGTCCCCGCTCCTCTTGATGGCACCGAGCCCAGCGCAGCCCCCTCCATCCATCCCCGCGCTCCTGCTGCTCAGTGCCGGTGGGGACTCGCAGCCATCTGCGGCCGTGCTGTGAGGATGGGCGACTGCACCGCGCCGTGGGATGAGGCACTGAGCTGCAGGCACTCGTCCCCAGCACTCACCTCGGGAAGGAGGGGGATGGAGGGATGATGGATGGAGAGATGGATGCAGGGAGGGATGGAGGAGTGGATGCAGGGATGGGTGCAGGGATGGAAGGAAGGATGCACGGAGGGATGGAGGGATATGGGCACAGCCACGGGAGCGCGGCGGCAGCCCCGCAGAGGACACAAGGAGCAGCCCCAGTAATGGAGTGACCGCACGCAGCCCTGCCCGAGGCCGGTGCCACCCGCCCCGGTGCCGCGCTGGAGTCGGAAAAGAAAAAAAATAAATAAATCCTTCCACCACCCCCCCCCCCACGCACCGCTGCAAAATCTCGGGAATTACACAACAACCGCCGGCAAAGCCGCGGGTCTGGCCGTGGGCCCGCAGAGCATCACAGTGCCCAGACACCCCCACCTGCACCCCAACGCGTGCCGCCCCGCACCACGCCGGCCCCAAAGCCCCACGCCTCAGCCCGGGGGGGGGGGGCCTCGAGGGATGGGTGCGGCTGCACGCAGGGATGCTGGGGGGAGCACCCAAGGGTGACGGAGGGCAGGGGGTTGGGGTAGGGGAGCAGTGGGCTGCGATGTGCCCCAGTGCTGAGGGGCAGGGCAGGCGCAAGCAGGGCGCAAGCAGGGCGCAAGCAGGGCGCAGGCGAGGTGCAAGCAGGGTGCAAGCAGGGTGCAGGAGGGATGCAGGCGGGGTGCAGGGCAGGTGCAGGCGGGCCGCCCGGCCCGTCCCCGTCCCTACCTGCCCACGGTCTGGTTGGCGAGCTGGCGCATGCGGTTGAATTGCTTCTTCATGGTGGCGGCGGCGCGGGCGCCCCTTACGCGGCCGCGGGCGGGCAGCGGGGAGCCGCTCCCAGCGCCCCTCCCGCATCCCCGCCCG
>NC_034425.1:1649928-1654871 GCF_002078875.1 Numida meleagris
GGAGCTGGGAAATGTAGTCCCGGAGGGATCGGCCGGGAGACGGGAGTGGAGCGGCCCGGCGGCCCCCGGTGTCCCTACGGAGCGCTGCGGCATTCCTGCAGCATCCCACCGACACCCCCAGCACCCCCACGCGCAAGGCTCGTAAGGAGCCGCGGAGGGAACTGGGGTTACTTAACGTGGAGAAAAGGAGGCTCAGGGGGCACCTTGTTGCTCCCTACAACGACCTCAGGAGGTTGTGGCAAGGTGGGGTCGGCCGAGAAATGAGCCGCAGGACGAGAGGGAACGGCCTCGCATTGCACCGGGGAAGCGTAGGTTGGGCCGTGGGTAACATTGCTTCACGGGGAGGGCCGGGAAGCCATGGAACAGGCTGCACGGGGACACTGCTGAGTCCCCGGGATCCCTGGAGGGATCTAGCAGCCGTGCAGCTGTGGTGCCTGGGGACGTGGTTTAGTGGTGCACTTGGCAGCACTACCGTAGTGGTTGGACTCGATGCTGGAAGCCTTTTTCAACCCAAATGGTTCTGTGACTATGCATCTATCCCCCCGCAGCATCCCCTGGCATCCCCCAGCATCCCCCACTGCCACTGTTGGAGCCCCACAGCTTCGAGGTTCTTGGGATGACCCAGAGCTCTTGTCCCTGCACGGCGCAGGGTGAGCTGGGCGCTTCCCCCTGCTGGGACGCACAACCTGTGCACCAGGGTGGCCTGGGATAGCACGGTTCCCAAGCAGCGATCAATGCCAGCACCGCTCCTTCCAGCTCCCAGAAACCCAGGGAAAAATCAGTGCTCATCCAGTGGGAAAAGCCGAGAACTGCAGTGCTAATGGAGAGCACGCACGTCTTGGCACGGCTCGGTGCGGGCAGCACCGGCCCCGGGAGCCCCGCGCTGTGCACTCTGCTGTCCCCCTGTGCCAGGTGCCATCTGAGGACGTTTCCAGGCGGGGGGCTGAGCGTGTTTGCCAAGCAACCGTCATCCCTCCCTTCCCTCCTCCCCCATTGCCATTTTTGGCCCAAATCTGTAGGATTCTTCCCCGTGGTTTTATTCCCTCCCAAGCCAGTGCAGTTTCCATGCCGCGGGCCGGTGTGATGGCTGCACCCCACGCTGCATGGCCTCCCGGTGCACCCCAAATCGGCTCCTCCAGGCTGCTCTGCCTGCCAGAGGAGTGGCATCTGGCACCTGGGCGTCTCCAGGGCTCCTTGTTCTGCTTTGAGAAAACATGTCCTGAGGGCTGATGCTGCGCTGCGATGCTCACGGTCCATGGCAGGGCAGGGCACAGCTCCAGGCTGGCACTGGGGCTCACCGAGGTGGCAGGGCACCCTGCTCCCTGCAGGCTCACGGCCGACCCATCCCCACCATCCCCACCCCGCCAGCCCCCGCTGCTGCGACTCCAGGATCAGAGAGCATCAGCCCACACTGGTCAGAGCCCGCATGTCCACAGTAAACAATATGGGCCAACAGCCCCATGTGAGTGGGGCACTGTCCCCACTGCACACACCTGCGGGCTCCTCCTGATCCACATCTGCTCCTGGGGAGCCGACGTGTCACTGAAACACGCCACAGGCAGGTGCCACATCGCAGACAAGTTTCCCCATGACAGCTTCCATTCACCTCTGTTCTTGGTTTTGGGAGGCGGAGATAGAGGTGGTGGGAGCAGTGCCCTGCGGTCCTGCAGCAGAGGGGCAGGAGGACAGGGAGGAAAGTGGGGAGCGGGGGCAGCAGAGCTTGCAGTAAGGTGGCCCACTGCGTCACCTGGGCAGGGTGACCCTCATGCTGCAGTGAGACCTGGCCGGGCCCGGCTGCATCCTCTGTGCTGTGACACCACAGACCCCGCAGTGCCCCGGTACGGGAGCAAAGCCTCTGCCTGCTGCAGGGCACTGCTCCCCAAGTCGGAGGCACTAGGCTCAGCTTTCTGCTTCACTCCCGTGCAGTGTAAATAACCATCAGACCCGTGGCTGTGAGCAAGCATTGGCAGGGCACGTTCCTAGCCTGCAGCGAGCCTCCCTCCCTTCCCTGCATGCCCGGCCCTGCTGTGCCCAGGGCTTGGCCCTGCCATCTGCTGCCCTGGCTGGCAACGCCCTCCCCACTGCGCAGCGCATGGCACCGCAGCCATCGCTCCATGGGCACGTGTGGAGGAACGCAGCCCCTCTGCGGGAATCCCACCCACCCCACGTGCCACCAGCAGCCACACAGGAGCCAGGACCGAACCCCTGGCAGAGGGCTGCTCCGGGAGCCCCATTCCCAGGATGTTTTCCCTCTTACAGAAACGCAGAGGAGGGTGTTTGTATTTCCAGCCAAGGCTGCAAAACCTCAGTTACCATTGCCCTGCTCCCAGCACCTGGATCGTGCCCTGCCACCGCTGCGCAGCGCTGCTCACAAGCAGACACAGGGCTGCACGCTGCACCCCGCTGCTCACAGAGGGGCAGGGAGGCATTAAGGTGCTTTGCAGCCGGTTTTGTTCTTGTTCTGCTCTGCACGGCCAAAGCCCCAAGCAGAACATCTCCAGCGTGCCCTGGCTGTGGGCAGCTGGCAGGGGAAAATTGCATTAGAATGGCATTAATTGTCTTAGTGCGGCACGACAGCTCACTCTCGGAGCCTGCAGAGCTGAAGCAATGCATGAGGTCAGGGGAAGCCAAAGCTCTGCTTTGCACCAGGGCTTTGCACCAGCACTGGAAATGGGTTGTCCTGGAGCCTGTGCAGACCCCAACCTTGGAGACATCAAAGCCCAACCAGGTGCAGCTGGGAGCTGCTGGGGATGGCGAGGTGACCCCGAGGGTCTCCAGCCCTGCTGGGTTTGTACTGTATGAAAAGGCCTTTTTTTTTGGTCACGTCACATTGGTCTGCCCATGGGGTTTTTTATCTGACCCTTTCCTACTGTCTCAGGTTTGGGACAGAAGGGTCCCATGGAGTGTTCCCTAAGGGATCCCAAAGCCCCACAGCACTCTGGCCCTCTCCTGACCTCTGCTCTCCCAAAGCCCTTGGTAAGGAAATCACTACAATGATGTAGCACCAAAGTTTGAGGTCCATAAAAAGTGGATGGCTCACTTCAGGTCCCAGTCCCGCCAAGTGCTAAATCAAAACTGCAATGAGTGTGAGCTCTGCCTGCAGAGAAAGGTTTCCCACTGGATTTAAACTTTGCAGTCCACAGTAATCCTCATCCCCAGGCTGTGTTAGTGTGATTCTTGGGCTGCTGCGGGAAAAGCTGTGCCAGGCACTGAGCGGCTGCTCACCCTGTGCCAAAGCCTGGATCATGGCATCAGCTCCCTGAGCAAAGTCCCCACTGCAGGCACTGGAGCCAGGAGAGCGGGGCATTCAGTGGGGCTGTGCGGATGGATGGGATGGGGTAAATCAGTAACTGCTGGTGACTCGTGGTGCAGGACAGCAGGGATGAGTGTGCTTCGAGCACAACCCGTGCTGCTCTCTGGCTTCCTTCTGCAGCAGGATCATGGCAGTAACACTGCCACCACCGAGAGCCAACCCCTGCAAGCGAAGCCTATGCCTCCAGAACTTGTGCCAACTTTGTGGGGTGAGCAGTAGGTCCTGATGGCAGCTGCCCATGCCGTGTGTAGGGCACCCTACGCCTCAAATCCCCGATTCCCACACAGTGAGCCCCTCCATCTTTGACATCTCTTGTCCAAGAACAACATTAATTCCTGTTAGCCATCAGGACAGGCTTCCTCAGGGCTTTATCTCCTGCAGTGAGACCCGGACAGGCTGTCCATTAGTTCCTGGTGTCCGTGGAGGGCAGTGAGAAATCTGCAGGGCCCTGCACAGAAAGCACCACAGCTCAGCACCTGCTGTTCCCCAGCCCAGGTCCAGGAGAAGATGCATGGTGGTGGGCACCAGCTGTGCGCTCCATACGGAGGACAAGCTGAAGATGCCCTACAGCAACACAGGGATCCACGAGCTGCAGCTTCCAGCCAACCCACCTTGAGAACCTCCTGCAGGACATGGAGTTCTGGGGCCACAGCATCCCCAAGGTGATGTGGTGGCCCTGGGTCCTCTGTGCCTCCTGGGGCTGGCAGGGGAGGTGTCACAGAAACACAGAACATCCCAAGCTGGGAGGGACCCATGGGGATCACCCATCCCCAGCCCCACACAGCACCACCCAAATCCAAACCCAGGGGCTGAGAGCAGTGTCCCAGCGCTCCCTGAGCTCCAGCAGATTGGAGCACGTGCCCAAGGCTTTCAGCATCCCAGAACGGACTGAGCCAGAAAAACATTCACTTTGGTTTACCCGATTTGCCTCGCTGGTATTAATCTGTAACTGAATGTCAGGAACGTGCTGCTTGCTGCAGAACACGGACCCCAGCTTGCGGCCACGGGGGGTGGAACTCCAGCAAAATGCTTTCAGCTGGGGCAGGAGCACCAGAGCCACCAAAGGGGCTGAGTCCCAGCCAGGCCATGCTGTGGCTCAGTGGTGTGCAGATAAGGAGCACAGCGTCCTGCTCAGCTGCTGGGCTCAACTCCTCCACGTCCCGCGTTCAGTGTTTGTCTCCGGCAATTACCCCCAGGTGCGGCTCAGCTCGGTGCAGCCGGAGAACTCCAGGTTTTGCTTTTGGGAGCAGGTGGCAGAGCAGGGCACGCTGCCCCGGTGTCCTTTGGGGTCCCAGTGTGGTTCTGGTGGGTGCTGCTTTGCTGGCCGCTCGTACCTCCCTGCTCGCACGGAGCGGGGAACCTGCTCCCACCTACGGTTTAACGGCACAGTCGGGCACCTGGCCGCACCTGCAGGCGTTCGGTGCCGGTGGGGAGCGCTGGGTTTGCTGTGTCACAGGAAAACAACGGCGCGGCGGAGCTGGAGCCCCGCTGTGTCCAAGTCCCGCAGCGAGGCAGCGTGTGCGTGGCAGCCCCCGGGAAGCGGGGCACAGCACAGCCCCGGCCGCCGCGCACGGAGCAGCCGCGCATCCTGCTGGAGGCCGGACCCGGACCGGACCCCACAGCGCCGGGC
>NC_034425.1:1655311-1785309 GCF_002078875.1 Numida meleagris
TGCTGCTGATTGGGAAACATCCCATTTGCGAGGAGAAAACTGTTGCGCTGTGCTCCCACCAAGCTCAGCCCCCCGGGCTGCGCTGGCAGCGGTCCCATTCCTGTCCGTCCTTCCCGATGTCTTCTAGGTAGGCAAGCACCAGCAGTGCGCTTCTGCCCCCCAGCCGGCAGCTGCTCCATCCCGGAGCGCCCTGGTGCCGAGGATTCTTCACCGACTGCGTCCTCAGCCCACGGGGATGTCCCCCCGCATCCCGCATCTCCCCCGTCACCCTCCCATGTCACCTACAAGGACTACATTCGCTGCCTGCCAGTTCACCTCTCCCAGTACATCCTGGGTAAGGCGTCCCTCATTTTCCAAGGGCGGTTTCCCCTGAGGGTCACAGGCGGCTTCTCACGTGGATGTTGTTCTCTGCTCTGTCCTCTCTGTTCCTCAGGGCTTTTGGACATCAAATCCCTTAAAGCATGTGCCGCTGTGAGTAGATACTGGGCTTTTCTGGCCAAAAAAGTCGAGGAGGAGCAGCTGTGTCAAAAAGCAGTACAGAAGAGAATCCAGTGTTTGCAGGTACGGTGCCTGGGCTTCTGCCATCATTATGCCCTTCTTTTATTCTCTTCCCTGTTGCCCAAACCATGAGATGGAGGCTCCTTTCTGGAGGCCCCTCCCGGCTTCACCCTGTTCCTTCCTCCATCTGCAGAGCTGGGCTGGATGTTCACGCAGTCTCAAACGCCTTTTAGCTTTTAGTGACCTTTAGGGAGCCTGCAACTCTGAGCGTTGATCAGAACAATTCTAAAATCAATAATTGGTGATCAGGTAAACCAAGTGTGGTCACAAATGCCAGTACTGTTCCAGCTGCCTCGGGGACTCATTTTAGCCAGGCCCAGCGAGCTTTATTTGCTCCGCATAGGATGATGGAAATGCTAGGTTTCCTTGGGAAAAGTCAGAGCTGGTGGTTGGGATGCAGAGCAGCAAAGCTTGGAGGAGAGGTTTACCCTGGTTAGTACAGACCAAGCTGAGAGTAAAGGCATATCCCCAAAAGAGACAAAGTTTGGGGTCTTAGAGTGCATGTTTTTGTCTGTGAAGAGAGCATAGACATCTCAGCACTGCTAGCCTTCAAAGAGGGCTTAATGGAACTTTCACACATTCAAATGCATCTTAAATATTGATAAAGACGTTTTGAGAGCCTCATGTCTCAGTGGGTTTGCATTCTGAACCAGCCGTGTGCTTGCTCAAGAAAACGTGCTCTGAAAACTTTTCTGTTGAAAGGTTTTGCAGCTTACTGAAAGATTAAGACTTGACTCTGGTGACAGCGGCAACTATTTCTTTCACATGAAGTTAAACCTTACACCGACAAAATGGTAAATGCAGGCTAGGGCTCTTAATGAGCCCAAAGAAGCCAGTGTGTGCAGTGCAGCTTTGCACACAGCTTCTGCATCCCCTGGAGATGTGAGACATGAGCGTGCCCTTTGTGTGCATGGGCTCTGCTGTGACTGTGTTGCCTCTGTTGGTTTTTTCCAGGGGTTGTACCCTCGGGGAGCAGTTTCCAACTACGCTAAAATGGTCGATGTGGCAATTCCACAGTTAGATGAAAAGGGACGTACCATCAAAGTGAGAGACCACAGCTCTGGAAGCAACACAAAGGTACGTTGGAGGGGATTTGCCTTCCGTGTCTCTTCCATCTCGGGGAGGAGGGATGACATGGTTGTCTTGGAAAACATGGCTGTGAATTTGGAGTTGCTTTGCTCTTCTGGCTTGCAGCATCGCAAGCAGCTCGTAAGGACCAGCGCATGCTCAGCCACTTCTTGCACAGGAAGCAGCCAGCATCCATGCCCTGATGGATGTTCTGCCTTGTCCTAATGCTTCCCCCCAGGCACAGGAGTGGCTTTGAGGCCGTGGCACTGGGCATCATCATGGGTTACGTGGCCTTTATTCCAATGAGTAAAGAGTGGCTGCTGCCACTGAATGAGGCAGAAGGGAAGAAGCCTTGTTTCTGTGCTAACCAGGGAGTTACTGCGTGCTGGTTGTTCCTTACTGGCAGTTTCCATCTCTATTAGTCTTGCTGGGGAGCCAGCTGATATGGCTAATGCTAGGGAATAACACTGTGTTCCCCCCACCCCTGGGTAATGCTTCCCTATTTCTTTCCATCAGGAGGACAAGGAGGAGAAGGAAAACAACGTGCAGGCAGCCTATTGTGATCTGCAAACTGACACGATCCAGCTGGAAGAGAGGAATGTGTTCTGTGGTTCCTACAATGTCCGTGTCCTCACTGACCGGTACGTGGGCAGCACCCAGCTGTTTTCTGCACCACCCCTGTAGGGCTTCTGAAACCCTGTCCCCTTCCTTGCAATCCTTCTGTGGGCATGTATGGCTGGAGAAGGGTATTGGTGTCTGATAAGCAACGTAGAGTATCAAATCTTTTTTTTTTTTTTTTTTTTTTTTTAAATAAAGATGCCAAATGTCATCACTCTTGAAGACACAAGGGTTAGGACCCATGGTATATCACAAGGGATGTGGAGCTGGAGGGAGCCCTCTCCCCTTTTTCAAGCTTACCTTCCAGATATGAACCTGGGGATGCAGAATGAGGACCATGGTTGTGGTGCTCTGCAGAGGATCCGCATCCTGAAGCAGGCTGCCCATCAGGTTGCTCTTCGAGGATCGCTCAGCATCGAGTACCTCTGGAGCTTGTTAGCTGATAAAAGCTCATCTCAATCACTCTTTCTTATCCAGATCAGACCCAAACAGAGTAATCCACTATGCCGGGGGAGACCTGGTAGCCATTGGCTCTGCAGACCGAAAAGTGAGGATTTTTAATGTGCTGGCAATGAGAGAAGTGCCACCTGTGCTCTCTGGGCACACTGGGAGCATCAGAGCGCTGCTGCTGGATGAGAAGAAAGGGCTCATTCTTAGCGCGTGCTGCGATCTCAGCATCAGGTGAGCAGCCCTGGGACTGTGCCCTGGCTACCACCCCCCTGGAAAATCTAGAAAAATTGGAGCTTAAATCCTTCCACCCCTATCTTTATTAATCCTCCTGACCATCAGTTTCACCAGAGTAATGAAGAAAGTAAAGCTGATAATTAAACACGTCCAATATAGGACTGCTTCTGTTTTCCAGTTTCACCCAATACTGAATGATAAAGTAGAAAGGTGCTTTCATAGAACCTGCATGTCACTGTATCTTAAAACACCAGGTGTGTGTGTGACAGGTGCCTGCAGTGAGGTTCTGTGCCTGCTGAGGTCTGCACCAAGTTTCTCCATGACGCTGCAGGAGGTTTGTTGTGCTGAGTAAATCCAGCACTCTGCTGCTGGTGTGCAGCTGCTCCTGTCCAGGTCCTGTGCGCTGACACAAGGGGGTGGAAATGAGCAGCTGCTACATCATATTTACCACTGAACCTCAGGAGTGTCACAGTGAGGAGTGAGAAGCTCGGCAGCTCTGGCATGGCACATGCACAGCTTCCTCAAAGACAGCATTAACAATAAGGGAAGAGTGATTCGGGCTCTCCTGCCTGCCCTTCCCTTCCCCAGCAGTGTTGTTTGTTCACGTGCATGCTCGAGTTCTCAAGATAAACTCAGCAGAAATCATCTTGGTACCAGCCTGCAAAGAAATAACCTTATCTGTAAAGCTCTACATCTGAAGGTCAATCCAATGTAGCCATGCCAGAGCTGAAATCCAACTGCACGTTTCTAGGCAGCTCGGAGGTGGAAGAGCAGGCTAAATGTAAAAATGTAACACTAAGCTTGATTCGATTGTTCTGAATCCCTCATTAACTCACTGGGATGTCTCTTGATTTTAATGTAGCATGGATTTGAGAAGAGCTGGGCCTGTTAAGTAGGAAGTAATTAATAATCCGTAAATTATATTGTTAATCACTGTATTCCCTTTACTGTACAGATGCTGGAATATACACAGTGGTGCTTGCGTGAAAATCTTTAATGGTCACTGTGGAACCATCACCTGCTTGGACTTGCATGAGAAGAAGTTTGTGTCGGGAGGCAGAGATGGGATGGTGAAAGGTGAGAGCCAAAGCTAGGAGCTGCCCAGCCGGGGTGAATGGCAGAGTACCTTGGGAGTTCTGGAGTGCTACATGTGGTGATAGTCTGAAGACAAGAGTGAATTTTTATTCTTCTTATTGCTTATTTTATTTGTTTTGTCATGGCTTTGTGGCTATGGGGCCAGAGCAAATCTTAGGAGAGTGGTACAGCTTGCAGCTTTGCCTGGTTATTCACTTGCAGATTAAGTATTTAAAGGATGTGCCATTGTCAGGGCTTTGTATTTAAGAATTTTGCTATGTAGTCACACTCTTTATGCCAACACCTGGCTCCAAGCAGAGCTGCAGGTACAAGGGGCAGATGCTTGTCCAGCAGCATCTTTTAATTCATATTGCACTCAGAAAAACCCAAAACCATACAATATTTTCAGCATTTCTCCTCTTCAATCCTAACAGTGTGGAACTTGGATGGCGGGGTATGTCTCAAGACTCTGAAACACAGCAATATGGTTTACGCTGTTAAAATGGATGGAACCCATGTCGTCAGTGGGTGTGACAGAGGGCTGGTGAAAGTCTGGCATGCTGGCACAGGCACTCTGCTCAAAGTAAGTTTCTTTGGTGGATAATTCTGTGCTAGTTTACTGTACTAGTTTATCATAGCTAGTTTCTGTTCCAAAGACTTTCTCTAAAACCAAAACAAAGCAAAGAAATAACGGAAGAGTCTAAACTGATAAAAGAAACTGCAGGATTATTGGTGAAAGAATAATATAAAGGCTGATTTGCCAAAAAACAAAGTTCTTATCTGGGATATTGCCTTGTTTTCAAGCCCCCTCATTATTTGATCTTTGTAGGTATGTTTATCTCTGCTCTTGTAGAAGCATTCAGAACCTGAGAGAGGAGTGGGAGGGCTTGACTAGCAGCTTCCAGGGTTGGAGATGTCATGGGTTAGCCCAACATGGGAAGTCTGCTGTTCACAGAGCCAGCAGCAGTTTATAGAAAGCTGGATGGCTGCTCTGCAATGTAAAGGTCGAGGCCAGAGTCTGCTAATTAGCTTTGCAGGTGTCCAGAATCAATATGAATCCAGATTTCTGAGAGGAGTGGCATTCTTTCTACCTGTGGGGAAAAGCTGCAAATTGAGTGCAAGGTAATCTGCTCTCGCCTGGGCTAAGACTGTAATTGCCCCTTCCACCACAGTCAGTTTTTTGCCTGTTTCTTTTACTCTCAGGTATTAGAAGGGCACCTGGGCCCGGTGAGGTGCTTGTCCTTTGATCAGTGGCACCTTGTCTCAGGAAGCAGTGATGGATATGCCTTGGGATGGAGCATGGTGGGAGACCTTAAGAGGTGCCTAACAGCCTTCCGCCACCCGAAGTAAGTGTTGGTGTGTTTCAAGGTGTATTCAAAAGCACACTGTAAAAAGAAAAAAAACAGCCTCCCTTACAGGAACACAAAATATCCTATAATGGTCAGTCCTAGAATGTGAAGTGTCCTCTTTCAGCAATCCTCCACCAAAAAAGTGTCGGCAGTGCACGATCATAACCGACATTTGTCAGCTGTGAAGGTCTGCAACAACCTAAAATACAAATACACAGCTGCTGGCTCACAAACAGGAGTGACTTAAGGCAGAGACAGTGCAAAGTCCAAAGTGTCAAGGATCCCAGCCTTCATTCCATTGGGTGTCATGCAGCTTGGTCGAGAATTGATACTGTGTACGCTCATGGTGGCTGCACTGCATGCTGAACCCCACCAAGTGTATGTTAGATCAATTAGTAGTACTTGTAGTTTATTAGAACTACGAAAACCATAGCATCTGATTGTTCTGTTTGCTCTCCTAGACACAAAAATAAAATTTTACGTGCAGCAGATAGCCAAAATCACAGTGGTTATTCTGAGGATGAGCATCGGTTTTGTCTGTTGGGCATCACTTTGGTGATCTTCACAAGACTGGTTGTGAAGAACTTCTGCAGATCTTTGAAATCTCTCGATTACTCCTGTTGTTGTTTTTCAAGCCTGTTGGTGGAGGCAGGCCATTGCATCCCTTGCAAAACAAGATGGGGTTGCTCTTGTCTCCTTGCGAAGGCGTGGTGACTGTGCCAACACTTGCATGTTGTGTTTTTAGGGAAGTTCTGTCTCTGGAGTTGCTCTATCTCCGAGTTGTCAGTGGCTGCGCTGATGGAAAGATCCGTGTATTTAACTACCTGACTGGGAGCTGCCTGAGAGTGTTGACAGGCAGCAGCAGAGGGGACCCCATATCTTTCTGCATTGCCAAAAACAGGTTGGTGACAACAGCTGCAGTCAGACTCTGCCAAATTAGGTAGATTATGTTGTAATTTAAGAAATTGCATATTCTGCCATCTATCCTTCTAACAAGTAAGTTTTAAAGGACTCTACTGCTTATGGACTGCTTTGACAAGTTGTTTTTATTAACAGTGGCTGAAAATGATTTGCTTAGTTCTTTCAGCAGTCTAAAATTTCCCTTTTCTGTGTTACTTAAGATAAAAACTGAACTATAAAGCTAAATTCAAATTACTAAGAGGCTGGAGAATCAACCCAAGGCCTGGCAATGCCTTTACTTGCCCCCTGACCTGTCTCTGTAGAAAAGCCAACAATGGCAAATGCTTCCAGGTTCCTTCATATCCACACCTCTAAAGGTGGTTCCCAGCTTCTGGGTAAGCGATAGCTAAATGTCTTGTGAACACTCTTTTGGTCATGACTCTAAAATGCAGCACTAGGTGAGCTGCTAGGAAGGAAGCCAACCCCATCCCAGCCAGACCCAGGACACCCCTCTACTTGAGGTTTAAAACCCCTGATAATATGGTGTCTCCAATTTCTTGTGGCATTACGTTGATCTAATTCAGTCCACAAAATTTTTATTCTATTGTTTCATTAACTTTCATCCTTATTTTTTAAATGAATTTGCCATAGCGTGGGATGAGAAGAGCTGCACAGAGCTCAGGCAGACTGCATGAGATAGAGGTAGGGCATCTGATTGATGGGATTAGTTGCAGCAGCAAAAAGCAGTAGCTTTTTTCTTCCTCAAAGAAGTGATCATTTTCTCAGTTCTGTTTAATTACCCTCAGGGTTTGTATTACACAGAAGCAAACGGACCTGCTAGGCGGTACCTGCTGTGTTAGTGATACCCTTGCTTTTAGGAGCCTTTCCTTTCCTTCCCCAGGATGGTGGTCAATGCACCCAGCAGCCTGCTGATGTTCCAGTTTGAGGATGTCATGTGGGACTACACGCTAGGTGCTGGCCGAGAGATGGTGCGGAAGGAAAAGCAGGAGACCTGGCCTTTGGGCAGAGCGCCCGCTGGCTCCCAGGAGCCCAAGAGCCTCATTGCCAGCCAGATGCGTCGCCTCACTCTGGAGACACGAGGTGCTGACCTGCTCGTGCTGCTCTTGGGTGCCTCAAAGCACTAGATATAGCCTCTGCAATGCTCTGGCATGGTTTTCTGAAGTGAGTTAGAAATAGCATTGGGTACCTGCTGCCTTCATCCTAATCAATATACAGACTCTCCGCTTTTTGAAGCGCAGCTGGGTAGACGTACTGTTGCATTTCAATGGGTCTATCATTTCTAGGCTTTTGTTAAAGCTTTGCACCTTTTTAGAAAGGTTTGATGTAAATTCAGCACGCTTAAGACAGTTGCTGTCATTTTCCAGCTGAGTAATCCATCAGTGGTATTATTCATGTTCTGACAGCTGGTGTGCATGGAAACATGCTGCTGATTCAGAGCTTGAATTATTAAAATCCCCAGAAAATCATAGGACACCTGCATCCAGAAATTGCCATCACTAGGAAATGCAATTGCACATAAATAGGCACCTTTTAAATTGTAATATTGTGGTGTGATTTTTATAAATCAGCAGATACTTGATACAGTACCACATATCTCCAACTCTGAAACTGCACAGAAACGGATGGGCTAGGTAAGGGAGTTTTCACACCATGAATTGCTAACTTCCTTGAAGCAGCTGTACTTGGTCCAGGATGAGCAGTGGGCAGAAACAGGAAGCAAAATGAACATTTTAATTGTCGTGGCAAAAATCTGGGTTGTGTATATGTGCACTTCATTTTAAAAATCAGCATTTATTGTCACCTTTGGCTTCTGTGATGTTTTCTGTAAATCAAATACTTGTGGGTTGTTTTTAACACCCAGACGTTAGAAGCTGTGATAAGAGGCAAAGCAGTGACCAGAGACTTGAAATCTCATCGGTTACAAAGATTTTTGTTTTAAGTAAAAGTTTAACACCAACACAACTTAGAGATGATGTATTCTTCTGCTTTCCAGCCCTCTTCAATGATCTGATAAAACCAGCACCTTACCAACAACAGGAGCATTTGCTCAGGAGCGCGAGGTCTCCTCACATCCACGCAGAGCAGCAAGAGCTTTTTGTTCCTGGTAAGCACCAGCCCCATCCTTTTGCTTTGGGACAGCCAGTAAAAGCATCTTCAGTAAGAATCCTGGCAGGTGCTGCTAAGAACTTGTCATAGCATGGTGGGGTGTTGGCTCTTTGAATGAGTGCATCTAAGATAAACAAATGGATTAAACAAGAGGCAATGATTTGTAGGAGACAGGCCAATTCTGGATGAGAGGTTTGCATGGCAAAACAGATCACTTGCAGAGGTTGCAGTGGTTACAGAAGCTGCATAAGATCCATCAAATAGGCAAGCAATCCACTCCAACAATAAAGTCTAGTTCTCTGGTATCTAGGCTTTTTTTTTTTTTTTTCCTAGCCTTATTCAAGCTGTGATTTCTTTATCACACGTAGGAGATATGTGTAGGAAATATCCTCAGGTAGTTAGTAGCTACTCAGAAAAGCATGCTTAAAATAATATATGTGGAAATCATCTCAGCCAGCTTGACGTGGCAAGCTGTAGTTTGAAAATGATAACACTGAGATCACAAACGTGGTCCTTGGTCACGTGGTATTTCTCTCAACTTACAGTTTCTCCCAGCATTTAAGTTCAGAATCTGTTGGATCTTGGAGTTGGGCAGACACTGAAACCTCACTTCAGAATTGCTGAAACCATCAGAACTCTCACCCAAATTCAGGGTGTTTGTAACTGAGATCCAGAGCCATCTGTACATGCAGGTTGAACATACACAGCTTGAACTCTAATGAGGAATAAGCAGTGCCATTCATTAGTAACGATCAGGCTGGTGGTCAGTTACTGGTTGGGTTCCCAAGGGCTCCATTTTGGGGCTAATTCAATGTTTTTAAATAATCTGGACATAGGATTCAAATGCATACTAAGTCAATTTGCTGATGGTAATAAATTAGGAGGAGCTGCTAACTCCCTGGAGGGCAGAGAGGCCTCGCAGAGAGATCTTGAGCAATCACCAGCTGCATGAAGTTTAACAAGTGCTGGATGCTGCGCCTGGGATGGGGCAACCCTGGCTCTAGGTACAGGTGGTCCCTTCCAACTCAAGATAGTCTGATTCTGTAATTAGTCTGTTTTGCTGTGTTCTGCCTTTCCATATGAAGCTTAATGTTCTCTGAAATATGTTTCCAGAAGGCAGAAGTACCAGTTGACCAGTTTAAAAACAAACAAACAAACAAACAAAAAAAAACAGCAAGCAGTGATATGCAAATGGCATGACATTGCTTTGCATGGTGACAAATGAACTGTTACGGTGAGGCCATGGCACTGAATGTTGTACCGTCTTTGTTGAAATCCTAATTTAGTTCTCAATTAGGGATATAATAATAGAATCCATCCTGATGTGTCTGTTAAACACGCAGGTCACCCTTGACATCACTTCAGACATCAAAGCTAGAATACAAAATGTGTCCTGTGATTTCCAGCTCAAATGCAGGTCTGGGTAGAAGTAGTTCATAGTGGTTCTCAGATGTTGCCTTTTTCACAGATTTCTGCTGGGAACTGACTTGTCTTAAAGCCATTTCCCAGTACACAAACTGTAGGACAAGAAAGGGATGCAAGAAAGGGGAAACCAAGTTGGATACCAGGCCATCCCCACATGAATATGACGTACATTATAGAATCTGGCATTCATTTGACCGGTACAGACTATGGCAATGATAACTCCTCAAGTCACCAGGACAGAATTATCTCTGATACTGGCAGTGTTGCTAGCAAGGCTAAGAATGAACAAACTGAAATGGGCATCATTGGTACGTTGCTGTCTGTGCTGCCTGTTGTGTAGATAAACTCACAGACAATATCCTTGACTCCAGTTATGCTCGGTGTTGTTTTTTTTTTTTTTTGAAAACAGCTGGTGCATCTGAATAAGGCACTTCTGTACTTGCAGATCCTGGCAGACAGCAGGAAAAGAAAAAGGGCTCATGTTATCCACCGTCCTCTTACAAGTTCCTCTTGACTGTCAGCATGCTGCAGAAGAGCTGCAAGCCATCCTTTGACCGCTCTGCTACAAAGCATCCTGCAGCAATCGGGAAAACATTGGAACATCTGCTGCATCAGCAACAAAAAAGACAAATATACCTACCCCCTCTGCAACAAGAAAAGGATCTGATGGCCCAGTTCCAACGTGTGAGATCTCGCAGTGGTTCTCTGACTATGAAAAGGATTTCTGTACCCTTTGAAACTAAAATGCTGCAACTCAAGCTGAAAAATTCTTTGCATGGACCCACTGTGAATTCCTCCATTCCTGCTCCCCGCATTGTACATCTCAAGACTTGTGGTGCTTTGCTACAAGAAAAGAAAGCTCATGGTGCTCACAGTAAAGGCACTTCTCTCCCTGAAGAGAGGGTTCAGCATAGCAGTCGCTATACAGCTTCTGAACGGATCAAATCTACGCGTGCAAAGATCCCACAAATGAAAGATGAAGCAGTTTATAGGGGAAAAAAACCCTTTTGCCCATATGCTGCAGATCCTTCTCAGGCTGACAACGGGTTCAGGCTTCTGACAGGAAAGCAGATGGAAGCACGTGCTGCAGCAGCTGTAGCTCAGAGTCAGGCAAACCAGGCAAAGCTCTTAGAAGATCATCAAAAAGCACGCAAGAAGGCCTGGTTAAGGAAAACTAAAGGCCTACCTACAGACTCTTTCACTAAGGAGGGGAAGATAGTTGCTCCTGAACTTGGACTTAATACATTTATCTGAGATAACCCATTAGTCCAACAAATCACCAGTATCTGAGGATTCTGGGGCTTCTCTAATGTAACAGCTTCCTTGGGTATCCAGCTGAGCCTGTCATGTCAAGATCCCTGCGGTTTCTATATAGGTATGAAAGATGTCTCTACTGTAAAACTTTAAAAGAGATAGTATTGGTACTTTCAACTCTTTCTCACGGCAGTGAATAGAATGACTCCTCTCCTGCGTTTTAAGTTGCTAGATCTGTTGTTACTATAGATACAGCACATTCAAGACTAATAGACCAAAGACATGGCTCAACTGTTTGAATAAAAATTCTTAATATTAGAGTTTGTATAGACTGATTAGAGTTTTTAAGCAAAAGAAGTATGGGCTAAATGGATAAATTGACAGGGAGGTGGACTGAACAGCCAAGACTGGAGCGTAATCAAGTGCAAGGTGTGCACCTGGGTTGTGGCAAGCCCACTAGCAATACAGGCCAGGGGATGTGAGGATGGAGTGCAGCCCAGTTGAATAGGACTTGGGGGTAACGGTGGATGGCAAGCTGGGCATGAGCCAGCAATGTGCTCTTGCAGCCCAGAAAGCCAACTGTATCCTGGGCTGCATCCAAAGGAGCATGGCCGGCAGGGCGAGGGAGGGGATCCTGTCTCTCTGCTTTATGTGAGAGCCTCACATGGAGTGCTGCATCCAGATATGGAGTCCTCAGCACGGAAGAGACATGGACCTGTTGGAGAGTATCCAGAGGAGCACAGCATGGCCATGAAAATGGTCCCAGTGACGGAACACCTCCCCTAGGGATTCCTGCTGCCTGTCATCCTAGGGAACCTGGCCAAGCTGGAGCAACAGGCTGGAGGAACCTCATGCAGTTCAGCAGGGAAAAGTGCTGCTGGGATGGGGTCCTGGGCCCCCTGCTTGGGGTGTCCCTGCTGGAGCAGGGCTGGGAGCAGCCAGACCCAGAGATGCCTCCCGCCTCAGCTGTGCTGAGTGTTAGAGCTGCCATCAGTGCTCCGCAGGAACAGCGATGACAGTCCGGGGAAAACACTTGGATCTTATTATCGGACTTTTCTTTGTGTACTTTCTGGTATTACAGAACCAGTCTCACTAGCCATGTGCTAGCAGCAAGGTGCAAGGAGAGGGAAATCCAAAGTGTGTGGCATTGCCTTAAGAAAGAGAAAATAATGGCTGCGTTTCAGCCAAATTGAACTGCTGGCTTTGCATTCCTTTATTTCTGTGGGTAAAACAACTGTTCACGTTTTCCACTAGTTCAGGCCTTGAGAAGACAAAATGGTGTCGGCCGTCTGACTCTGAGCACCGGGGCCAGAGTGCTGGAAACGTTATTTTCTCGCATTTGAGGCTTGAGTTAGGGTTAAGGCCGGGCTGCGGCACACGGGTTGTAGCTGGATGGAGGAGCTGTGCCAGGCCGGAGGCTTCAGGCAGGAAGCAGCCAGCACCTCACAAACCACAGGGCTGCACCCCACACCCGCAGCCGGGAGCTAAGGCGACCGCCCCCCCCCAGCCCCCGGCAGCACCGTGACGTCAGAGCCGTGCCTCAGTGCGCAGGCGCGGCGTTGCGCCTCTCGCGAGACTGGCCGCGGCGGTGACGTGGCGCGGGCGGAAGTGGTGCTGCGGCCGGAAGTGGTGCTGCGGCCATGCTGCGGCAGGTGAGGGCTGGGGGGCAGCTCGGCATGGCTGCGGGGCTGCGTGGGGCTAGATGAGGCTCAAGTGTTGCGCTCCGTGGGGGGCTTGGTGGCTGCTGTGGGCTCTGTGTGCAAGGGGGAGCGCGGAGGCCGAGCTGGCCCCTGGCTGAGGGGAGCTCCTCCTTCCCCGCTTCGGCACAGGGGGCACTGCCTGAATTAGCAGTCGGAGTAAAATCCGGTTCTTGTATCTCTTCCTTACAGCGAGGTCTTCGTGCTGTGTGTGTTTTAACCGTCCCATTACTTAAGTGTAATCCAGAGTGGTCCGGGTTGAAGTCGAAAAGCGATTCTCTTTCTCTTGTAACTCTGTGTTTGTTCCTCTCGTTAGGGCAGCAGTGATGACATTGAGGATGTCTCTCTCTTTGATGCAGATGATGAAGTATCCAGGCGATCAAAAAAGTCAAAAATAAGGTCAGTGACCTGGAGAGTTTCTATGACTTCTGCTCAGAAGTGTGGTGAAGGAGGGCCTGTCCTGTCCTGTTGTTCTGCTGCCGAACACCACTGTAAAGAGCCTGGCCCCATCCTCTTGGCTGCCGTATTATGTTGAAATGTGTAACAGCAAATACCCCTGTTTTGTTAGAAATAATACAGAGTAACTTCTGCTTAGCTGAGAGTGCCAGTTCCAGAAACTTAGATGAAATCTGTGTATCTGTGCTTCTTGGTGTCCCCACGTTGAGTGTGGTGTGTATGCATTACTAACGTAGTGTCTCTGAGCTCTGTATAACAGGAGGCTCTCACTGTGCTGAGTGCTGGTTTCTGGGCTGGTCTGTTATCCCTTTGCCAGTCTCTGTTTCCTAGTGTGAGCAGTGCTGCCCTGCTGCCTGCCACATCCTGATATGATCAGACCTGCGTTTCACAGAAGCACCAGAGCTTCTGCATAAAGTGTACCAATCCCAAAGAAAGTACATGAAGGTGAGCTCAGATTCATCCATTTTATAGGGAGGTACTCACGTTACTGGCCAGTCAGTCTCCACCAGGTCCTCAGTACCGGTGGTGGCCAGTTAGGACAGTATCTGCCCTGGCATTTCTCCTCGTACATACCAGTAGTGGCAGGCTGGCAAGGTGTCCCATGCAACCACTTAGTAGTGCATCCTTCTGCAGGAGACCATAACACATGAAATAGCAAGATAAGCAAGCATTCACAGAAAGCAAGGAGACTAATTTACAGCTACAGAGCAGTTTCTCACAAACAAGCTTTTTTTAGTTATATGCAGAAGCTGGAGGCAGTATACTTGCATTCCCAAACTAACGTGAGCCTTTTCTCACGGGCCAGTCGCCTGTTCAGGCTGTGATCTGTGTTTTCCCACACAGCTGGTAGCCTGAAATCCTGGTGGCGTGGTTATGTTGGCTGTATGTTCCTGAACAGGGAGCTGTGCAAGTCAGAAAGGAGGCATGTCTGTCATGTGATGCAGATGAGTTTGCTGTTCCTTCTGTCAGAACCCTTCATAAATTTACACCATAAAAATTGGCTTATGTTGAACATGAGGTTAAAGAAAAAATACCTAGCTCCTTCCTCCGCAAATTCTCATTGTGTGTGGATTATGGCTCCTTAGGATGAGCTCCCCATGAATTTACCCATATTTTCAGCAGTAGTAGCATACTGGTATCACATAAAGATGCTGATCCTTCTTTGAGCTGGTGGGAGAGGATCACTTTGCAGTGTTGCTTCTCTGAAATTGCATCAGTCTTGTCTGAAACAACTGTGACTGTGCTGTGCTTCATTCCAGGCATCCAGTGGCATCATTTTTCCACCTGTTCTTCCGAGTCAGTGCGATAGTTGTGTATCTGCTCTGTGAGCTCTTAACTAGCAGCTTTATTGCCTGCATGGTGACAATTATCCTCCTCTTGTCATGTGACTTTTGGGCCGTAAAGGTAAGTTCCTCTAATGTTTTTTGTTATCTTATCTGACTATATAAGAGTAATTGAATGGGGTGATATTAATGCCACAGAAAGGTACTTTCTTTGTGTGTTTCCAACAAAATGATACTTGAGATACACTCAAGTACTGCAGTTCATTAGGAAGTAACACACTGTGTAGCTGATTAGCTGATTTCTTTTTGAAAATCAAATGCAGAACATATATCAGACTTTTTATTTTTTTAAGGCAGCACAGGCTTCATTTTTAGAAAGGTCACTTCTGAGTCACCAGAAGTATGCATCATTTGTGTTATTACAATAATTTGTTATTGTACTGAACATATCATAAAACGGGTTTGGACATAAGAGCCTTGTAATCCTGTTTGCCCACATGCGAAGCAAATGAGCAACATTGCAAATAGCAACCCAAACAGCTGAGCTTTGGCAGAATTAAGAGCAATGGAATACGAGATCTTTACAGAGTGTGATGCCTCTCGTTCTAAAATACAGCTAGCACTATTAACTCGTGCAGTCACTGTGAGAGCAGATTGGTGTGAAACCAGCTCCGGCAGCAGCTGCTGATGCAAGAAGGGGCATTTGCTGCCAGGAGAACTTAAAGCTTCGCACAGAGCTAATGGCAACAAGGCCTGGGGCTGAAAAATGGTATTTTTTTATGGGTCCAGTGTTGAGATGGAATATTTGCAAGTGTTCTTTTGGCTAATGGTTTCTCTTAGCAGCAAATTGAAACCTCATTGCTTTTCGTCTGTTTCAGAATGTCACGGGGCGACTGATGGTTGGCCTTCGCTGGTGGAACCAGGTGGATGACGATGGTAGAAGTCACTGGAAATTTGAATCTAGAAAGGCAAGTCTACTTTTAGTTGTTTCAGGTTTATCAAACCCCTGTTAATTAACAATTGTGCTTGTGATGGTGAACTGCACAGGTTAGACACTTCCAGCCACAGATTTGTAACCACTTGCTTGTTTCATGGGGGCTGCTGGATGAGGATGATGTCATTATTGTGATTTTTGCTTTATTTAAAAAATTCTCGTGAGCATCGATCTGGCTTTATGTGAATTACTTCAGTTTCACGTAAAACGTTGTTCCCACGTCTTGTCAATAACCTAGAAACTTTCTGGTGTGAACTCAGAACAGCTGACATATCTTTTGCCTCCCATAGAAAATCTTTGGAACTAGGAAAAAGAAAATCCAGCGTTGCTCATACCATTACTGCTCCCTTGCATTCATTATGACTGCTGCTGTGTCTCTAGTGTCCCATCTGTTGGCACCTCGTGTCCTGACATTTACCCTTTGGATCCCTGTCTGTTATCTCTGTGTGCACGGACGTAACAGCACTTCTGGCACACAGATCTGGAGTGAGATACAAGTCATTTCATGTGCTCGTGGGGGAAATCTGCAGTGGCACAGGGACTTGAAACTCAAACTTCCTCCAGCTGAATTTGTGCCCTTGCAGACACTTTCTTTCTCAAAACTGTGCTTGTTTGGGAAAGCTGAAGTACATTAGGGAGGGGATAAAAAGTATCTAAACTGCTGGTGATACAGTGAATTGAGCCATGAGTTCACTCAGTTCAGATCTTTTAACTATTCATTGCAAGAATGAGTGCTTGCTTGGGATCTTCTCCTCTTAAAAAAATCAGTAGTGCGGTGTGAGTCACACCTGTGTAGAAATTGCCTGGCTTGGTGGCTGTAAGTATCAGTATTTAGTTCTGGCAGCGTACAGTGGTGTTAAGGTAGAAGGCGTTGCCTGTTTGAGTGGTTCTGTGCATTGAAACTGAACCATGCAGCACATCAGCACAAGTAACGTTTCCCATGCTTCCTGAGGCTTTTTTTGCCCCAAGTGTTCCAAGACAATTTGTTGCTACTTGCCCTCAAATGGAAACATCTTCTGTCCCAGAGATATCTTCATGTGGTGTCGAAGCTGGTCACCAAAGCATCCAGTACTGTTACGTGGGGGCAAAAGCCAGGAAGCTTGTAGGTTCTGCCCTGTTTTAATGCGATCTGTGTGGCGGAGCAGCCCGTTAATCTCCATTTCCTTTCTGTTTCTAGGTGTCAGCACAAGGGCGTAAAACCTCCTCAGAATCAGAGTCCCGGATTTTCTGGTTAGGTCTAATTACCTGCCCTATCATCTGGGTGATATTTGCTTTCAGCGCTCTGTTTTCTTTCAAAGTGAAATGGCTGGTGAGTTGCCTCTCTCAGCTCAGTAATGGATTTTGCGTGTTACCAGTAAGGTGATGCAAATCAATAATATTGTTTTCCTGTGTCTTAGGCAGTAGTTATGATGGGAGTGGTCCTACAGGGTGCCAACCTTTATGGTTACATCAGGTGCAAAGTTGGCAGTAGAAAGAACTTGACAAGCATGGCAACCAGCTATCTTGGAAAGCAGTTCTTGCGGCAGGTAAGACATCGGGGTTTTGGAATCCCTCCACTTGTGTTTGCTTTTGTCTGTAAGCTTCCTTCCTGCCTGGCCCACGAGAAGAAAGATTGAAAAAGGTGTTATTTGGAGTTCTGTAGTGGGCCCCTTCACTCATGGCTTATTTGTGAATTTGACCCCGCTCTCCTGCTTGTTAAGTCACAGACTGACTTGCTAATTGTGGTGCAAATGGCACTCTGTGTCCACATCATGAGCTTGTATTATTTACTAGTGTCATGGAGTAGTGCCATAGAAGTTACTGGAATATGGCTGGTCTGTTAGGAACATAGATGGAAAATAGTGACAGAATGAAAGGATTTTTGATAAATTTTGATGCTTTTGGATAGCACGTTGCTGAATTACTCCTTGTATTGCAGTGCTGCCCCTTCTGGTTGTGCTAGACACAAAAACATGCATCTGGAGGCATGATTGGTTGTTGTACTTCTGTGCACAGCTGCACTGTGCTTATTCCTAGCTGAAAGGGCTACTATTGCCTTTTAGATTCTTTCTCACTTTGAACCAACTCTTCTCATCAGGTCCTTCTCTGCCTTCTGTAGCTCCCTGCACCAATAGGTACCACTGGGCACTGTTCAACTTCTAGGCTTTGTTTAACTTCTGCTTGTCCCAAGTTTCCTGGCTGTGGCTCCCAGTTCTACACATGTGACTGGGAGCAGGTGGTTTGGCTGCCACAGCTTCCCAAACCTTTACTGGACTTACTGCCATCAGTGTGATAAGAAGCCTAAATATTGACAAAACTGTTCTTGGCAGTCTGCGTTCAGTTTGTGCTCTTTGGTAGCTTCTGAGCACTAACCAAAGGCCCAGAACAGTCTCAGTCTCTGCTAAAACGTCAGACTGTTGCTCCAGAATCATGGCAGTGAGACACACAGTTCTCCTGTGATGTGCTCTTTTTCTTTATTTTTTTTTTTTCTTTGCCTTTTGCAGACTGTGGCTAAAGAGGACCAAACAGCATCCTGAGTGTGGTAGATGCCTCAAGCCAAATGGGATTCACAGTAGTGAAGCACAGAGAATGTTGCTCTGACCATGAGATTTGGGAGCTGCGTAAATGAGGTGTGAATTAAAAGAAGTAAATAAATTGTGCAAGACTTCCACTTAACACTCCTAACAGTTAATATTCCGTTCTCCACTAGCAGTTTGTCTTTTCTTAGTTTGATTAATTAGAATTACATTGCCTGAACTTTGAATCAGAAAACATCCTAGATAGAGCTCTGGTGCAGGTTTATGCTCACTGGATGTATTAAGAGAAAAATGCCAGGTATCCTTCTAAAAGCCATGCACACGCAGGGCCTTCCGTTCTCCAGGAGCCATCCCCACCTCTTCCAGCAGTTGTTGGTACCTCAGGTAGTTTTCAGTTGTGGACTTAGCTGCGTTTTGTTCTTGGAGGTCTGTTATGAAGTTTAGATAGCTCTCTTCTGGCTCTACATCTCTCTCATGCTGTGATTTGAATGGCACTGAGGTTGTTGCAGTGAAGGAGGTCTGAAGGAAGTGTTGCTGTTGGTTGTAGGAGGATTTTTGAAGTCGAGTGGAAACTGCAGCAAGCGACCTCTGAGCAGCTCCAGCCTTATTTTTCTGAAGTGTTGTTGGAGGTCTCAGTAACATCTAACCAGGACCTTGATTAAATCTGAGTTTCTGGAAAGCCCCTCTTTTGCCTGCAGGCCTGTGTCGGTACGAAGAGCACAACTGGACTAAACTAGGTTGCAAGGAAAGCTGCACACACGGTTTCAGAGGTGGAGTGAACGTGAGAGCAGGTGATGGGCAGAGCTGTTAAAATGGTGCCACCTGGTTGAGCTGGTGCACAGGGAAGCAGGGAACGTCGCAGGCAGGGGTACCAGGACAAGGCGTTACACAGGCAGAACTAGCAGAACTTCCTTCCACTTTTTTATTCACCTGTGCAGCAGATTTGGGGGGTAACCATTTAAACAAGAGCTGAGGCTGAGTGCAGGCTGCTTTCTGCTGTTCCATGCCCAGAGGGCGTTGCACATAACCTTAACGGAGCCACCCAAAGGCCTGGCATCAGCGTGCTGACTTTGCAGGACGTTTGTGTGTCTTGAATCCATGCAGCATGCTGTGCTCCCCAAGGAGTCTGTGGGCTGGGGGAAAAAAAAACATTTGTGTGTTCATGAAATGCTGGCTTGCAGTGCTCGCCTCGGTGGCAGAAATTGTGTGTTGTGTGTGCAAAGCTGTCTGAAAAGGGTCAGCTCCTTCTTGTCACATAGTACTGCTCAAGGCAGGTTGTGCTTTCACTGTGGGAGATACTGTACACTTCTGATGAGGTATTTTAAATTAAGGATGTGGTTTCTTTTTGAATAATGGGTATTGTAAATTGTGGGGTTGCATTAATGTCTATATGTCTCCCTGGACCGCAGCAATACTTGGGAGCTGTACGTTTGTTTAACTCTTTGGATTGATACCTTTCTTTTGTAAATATATATTTATAAAATCTTGAAATTAAAATAATGCTTTGTTTAAACCAGACCGGGTGTCCCTTCTGTGATTCATGGCTGAGCTCTGTGTGTATAGTGTTCTTGTTTATAGTGGGATACTTGTTAAGTTAAACAGTGCTAATAAGGAGCTCTGTCACGGTTGCTTTCACTCAAGAATCCTTGGCCTGTGTCAACACTTCCTTCACAAGTGTGCTGGGATTGCTGTCACACACAGCCAGGTCCTTGTGTGAGACTTGGCTGGGGTGCTGACACGCTGCTGAGTGCTCCCCAAGGCTCCCCAGCTCTGGGCTCTGTTCTGCAGGTGGCAGTGTGTGCCAGTGCCACCACACGGCTGAAGCTTCGAGTCCCCGTTGACCTGGAAGAGGTGAGCTCACTCCAACAAATGCAGTTAAACAGGCAAAGTGAAGTAAAGCACTGAAGCTGAGGTGCTGCTGCAGCCACGTGGGGATGCACGAGTGCAGCATCTGGCCCCTGTGGCACAGAGAAGGGGAAATAATCCTTTCTGCTGCAGCTGATCAAGTCCCCCTGTTTGCCCTTGCTGTCCGAGGGACTGCGCTGCCTCCAGCAAAGCTGCAGCCGCCAGGAAGCTGTTCTGAAACGTGTTACAAGTATTGGCCTTAGTGTTTATTCCAACTGTTGCCAAAGCTCCCTACAAACCGTTCCTGGAAAATAGAGAGTGCTTTTCTGGAAATTGGAGCGTGATTAATCAAGGACGGAGACGTTTATAAGTACATGGCTTGAAGTAGAGCCCTCTGTGGCTTATTTTTAGTTTCTTGGCAAACCCCTGGTTTTCTGGCTTCTGAGAGGCCGGCATTTTATCACTTTTCTCTGTGGTCTGGATCAGAACCAAATTTCTTATCACTACTCCAGTTGGGTGTGATAGTCGTTGGATTATTTATTTGCTCTCTGCTGGAGTTTCCTGTGAAAGAGGAAGAGGGAGTAGCAGCGGAAGAGGGAAACTCTCTGAATGTGCTTTTTTAGACAAGCCTCGGGAATCCACGCTCAGCTGCGTTCTCGAGCATTAGCTGTGTCATGCAGGCCCCTCCTAACACCTCCCGGCCTGGGTGGTGGCTGAGCTGTCAGGGCTTACAGAAGCAGAAATAATCCAAGAGCAATAACAGTGAAAAAAAAGTACTCTCTGCTCTGAAATAGCCACGTGTGCTGCTGCAAGCGCAGCTGGAAGGTGGGCTTGGAGTTTTCCTCGTTCAGATGGACTTGGTCCTCCTCATTCAGGACTCAGAGCTGTTCTGAGTCCTCGGCACGTCACTTCCCTGCAGCAGTGGCTGTTTCAGGGCCAGAAGCAGTGCTTTTTGTGGCCCGATGCTTTAACACAACGTGATGCAGAGATTATCCAAACACAAAAGCTATAGGGGCAGTTCTGGCCCCGCTGGTGCATCCCCCATTCCCCGTGTGCCACCCTCCCCACCCTGGGGCAGAGCTGCAAGCAAGGAAGGATGAGAGGATGCGATGTGGGAGGGAGCTGCACTGAGTGGGCACAGCAGCCTGGCACCGTGCTTGGAGCCTGTCTGCCTTCTCCTCCGCTGTTCTCTTGGAGACTTGCCGGGCCCGGGGAGCTGCAGGGAGAGGTCTATTGTAGTGGCTTGGCAGAGGCCGTGGTCAGCGCTGTCTGCACGGGACAGGACATCCCTGCTGGTATTTCCTAAACAAAAAGCTGCAGTGAGTAATTGAGAGTGACCTTCGGGGAGACCAAAGGGAACAGGGATGCGGGTGAGGAGGGTGGATGCTGGCCAGGGCCCAGCACTGCTTCCAGGGCTCCTGGCAGGAAGGAATTTCTCGCTTCCCTCCTGCCCTTGTGTGCAAGCAGCCCCCGTTTGTGAGCCAGTGTCCCACCTTCCTGCGCACAGCCCTCCCCTCCCGCCCCGCCAGCCCGCAGCAAGCTGAGCCTCCTGCCGCCCTGATAAGACAGGCAAAGGGTAGAGAGCAAGGAGATGCTATTTCTGGTCTCCTGATAGCAGTGTTTTTATACACACAGGGGGCACAGGCCCTTTGTTGCCTGCCTTTGCGTGCCGAAAGCAAACTGGTGGTTGGATGCAGTTCCAGTTCCTCCGTACCCTCACACCCAGGACCGCCCTGAGCAGCAGCTAGTCAGGTTCTGGCCATGCTCAATGATGCTGATGCTTACCTGCTTGTAAGTCTGGCAGTCAGCGGGACAGGATCTCAAAGGTTGTGTCTGCATCTTTGTGTTCAACAGTGAGGAACTTGTCCCAGGAGTTCCTGGCATCACCCCCTGTTAATTAATATCGTATAGAAATGATGCGTTCCCAGGAAATCCCTTCTCCTGGTACAGAACCTCTCATTTTAATCCCATCCGTTGTTTTGGATTCTTTCACACACTGCTAATTTATAAGCTCCCATTAATGGCCATTGATGCCAGCTCATCTCGTCCCCCAGCTGCTTGCTATACATTCCACACAGCTCCATTATTTTCCAGGTGGGACTTCCCCTTGGCAAAAGCCACAAGAAAGCTCTCCAGCTGCCTCTTATCTCTCAGTTCTGCTCCTCAGGAGTCTGACCAATTTGCTCAGTGAAGGACTTAGATTTTTCTGGCTGGTTATTCCTCATATTCCTCTTGGAATCTTTTCAAAAATCCAAACCCAACTAGGATCACCCTTGCTGCCTCCCGCCTGGCTGGGGCAGGGTGGGCAGCATTTGTCAGGGCTCTGTGGCTCAGTGGGCTCACACCTGAACCCGCTGTGCTCCTCCAGGAAACCTGCCTGGTCCTGTGAGTTATTGCTATTTGTGCTCTCCGCTCGCTCAGACCTCTTTCTACGCAGTTCATTTTGGGCGAGTCCTTTAGAATTTTCTTTCTTTCTTTTTTTTTTTTTTTTTAAATCACAAAGAAACGTGTAAACAACTCCATAGCAACCTCTGGAGTAAATGAGTCACAGCTCTTCTGCCGCAGGACGCTCTCTTTGCTCTGTCTGCTGTTGTGTTTCCAGCTCGAGCTGTGAGGCTGTTGCTCACCGTTTCCTTTTCTGCCAGCTGTGTGACTTCAAGGGCAGCTCCTCTTCACCTGCAGAACCCCCACACTTGTCGTCCGGCCCCAGGCTGCGAGTATTCTGGTTTTAAAAAGATCTGGGGGGATCTTGGCGCTGCGTGTGGGACGTGGTGCCTTTGGCACCGCCAGCCACGCCAGGTTGCTACAAGCGGGGCAGCAGAATCCCACAGCACCCAGCTGCTGCGAGAGCAGCCTCAGCAGAACGAGAGCATAGCGTGGGTCCTCTCTGTTTGCAGTGGGGTGCAGGGTGCTGGAGGACCAGGCAGCCCAGGGGTATCGTTAAACCACCCTTTAATTAGCATCTGCCCAGCGATTCCCTGGGTAAAACCCTTGACCTTGTGTTTAAGGCAGCTCCGGCAGACATCTGGAGCAGCACCCCGCTTTGGAGCCCGTTCAGTCTCACCCAACGCATTCACCCTTGGTCTAAACCCTTATGGCAGCAGAGGGAGCTCTCACGCTTGGCTTTGAAGTGAAAAAATAAAGGAGCAAAGCAAGTTTTCAGGAGGGGCTGCTGGAATCGCCTGCATTCCCGCTTGCAGAGGTGCTCTGCCAGCATCGGCTCAGCCCTGCCCTCCTTCCTCGCAGGGCCAGCAGTGCCCTGCAGAGCAGCCAAGCACGCCGTGCTATCAAGCCCTGGAAATTCGAAGCATCTAAAGCCTAAAGCTCACCCATCTGAATCAAGCCCACGCTCTCTGCTCGGCCAGGTTTGTGCGCTGATGCTCAGCCCCTCCTCACTTAATCATTCCGCGTTAAGTTCCCCTCAAAATGAATGTACTCACATGGAAAAGATAATGAAAAATGGGAGTCCAAATGACTAATGGAGGACTTTGCATCTGCATCCAAGTTGGCAAGTGAACATGGGCATTTGTAGGAAGAACAGTCATCCTCCAGATATTTCTGCAGAAAAGCCCAAGCAGGGAATGAGTGATGGGAGCACGCAGGGATGGGGCTGATCCAGGAATGGGGGGAGCAGTTTGGCTGCAGCTCCACCTTGACCTGTGCAAATCTGGTTGGGTAAAACCATGTTCCTAGGGAAGGAAAGTTTCTGTGCGGCTCTTTGCCAACTGAAGGCTCTGGGGAGGAGCCCAGTGCTGTGGTGGTGCTCTGGGTTGAGCAGCTGGTGCCAGGCAGTGTGACATCAGGTACCAGTGCTGTGTGCTGGTGGGTGCAATCTGAGGGGGTCCTCTGCTCCATGAGCACCAGGTCTGGCTGGGAACAGGCTGTGGCTGTGATGGGTGCTGAAGGTGGATTATGCATCCCCAGGGGTCGCCAACACCTGGGCACAAGAACACATCGCAGCACAGATCTGCCCTGGGCGTGGGGTGTGTGCATCCAGCACGGCCATCCACTTGTCCATCCACCCCCATGCTCTCTGGGGCAGCACGGTTATTTTTGCTCTGTGTGTTGCAGCCAGAGGCAGGGCAGGGCTCGGGGCTGTCAGCACTCCTGGGGGAGCTGCAGCCTGCAGCTGCAGGGGATGAGCTCAGCGCGCTGAGCCACCACCTTTGGAAGCCCTTTGAGCCAGGGCAGAGCTTGCTGCAATCCTCACCAGGTGGTTTTCTGCTCACAGTGACGTCTGCTTGGTGCTGGGCGCAGCCAGGTGAGGGGCTTTGGGGCCATGAATTCGCAGTAGTGCTGCAAAGCAGTCTGGGTGCAGGAGGATTCGCTGTCCCTGTGCCACGCAGTCTCTGGCATTGCTTTCCCTGCAGGCTTCCCCTGAGCTCCCCGCTCAGCTCTCGTGCTTGGAGTGTGGACCTCCAGCTGCAAACATCTCCTCCTTGCACAAGAGGAAGCAGCCGAGCTGATGTGCATGGGAATTATCCCATGTCCCAGAACTCCTTTGGGCCTGGAAGCCATCTGCGCGACCCTGCCCGGGCCGGGGTGAGACATTCCGTTTTTCCTGTGTCATTTGGGACGCGGAGCCAAGTGCTGGCTGTGCCTGTGTGCGGCGGGGCGGCTGCGAGCCGTGTGCCTCCAACGAGATGTAGCAACCCTGCCCCGTGGCCAGCACACAGCAAGGGGACGGCCACGTTCCTGCAGGGAAGGGGCAAGGGAGGAGGAGCACGAGCGAGGGGCTCTGGGATCCGGGGTGAAACCGCTGCGTGTGTGCAGGGCACGGCTGCAAGAGGGACGGTGCAAATGTTGCAGTGAATGTCGGTGATTTGGGGGCCCGAGGGGGATTTGTGATGGCACGGACACAAATCTATCCCAGCGCTGCTGCGATTTGTTAATTAATCCCATACGCTGTCCCGTAAATGAGCGGTGTCAGCCGTTACCGAGCAGAGCAGAGGTGCTGCCAAATGGGAACGGAGCTCTGTGCTGGCAGCCCCCAGCTTCCCAAACCCTCCAGGTCGGGGCACCGGGCCCCACATTGGTGCTTTCTTCCCCCAAAGTACAAAACTTGAGCTGTCACTGGGGAGAGGAGGGGTCCATATCCCTAAATGTCACCTCTGAGAGCTCCTTACCCACGTGCACCGTGCAGCGGGTGCTTGAGCATCGCCTGTAGCCATACCTGGACACACAGCACCCTGCGGGGCAGCTGCCTCCCATCTCTTGCCATAGCGTGGTGGGGCTGGCAGCATGCCCACCCCAACATGCTGCAGCTCCCCCTGACTGCAGCACCTCTTTCCGAAAACGGTGAGTGCCGTGAATACATGACACATCCATCCACTTCTGCTCCGAGCAGGGCTGGGACCGCTGGGCTGGGACACCAGAAGTGACCTCAGCGCCGAAACTTGTGGCTGTGCTGGGAGGGCTCTGCCCTCGCCGTGTGTGCTCTGAAATCCTCTTTATTTACGATGCAATGGGAAAACAGTGAGCGGCAGTCACAGAGGGGCCGCACAGCGCCTGCCTTTCCTGTGCCGGCCGGGAAATGGGCGGGGGGCAGAACACACCCAGGGATGGAGACGGGATGGGGGTGGGATGGGATGGAGAAGAGGACGAGCATGAGGATGAGGATGGGGACAGGGATGAGGATGCTCCACCTTCCTGGCCCATCCCATGAGAGGGGCCAGATGACCAGCCCAGATCCCTGCTCCCAGGGCTGTTTGGGTGGGACTGCTGGCCTTGGCTAACCTTCCTGTTGTCTTGGAGCACCCTCCCCGCTCTGCACCCCTGTCAGTGCCTCCCCACTCCCACTCTTCCCACCCTCTGCCTCCACCACGGGCGTTCCCTTTCACTGTCTGTGAGCAGCAACTCGCAGCCCTCAGTGCTGACATGATCGCACCCTGCCCCTAAATCGGAAGATGAAACCACACCATCCCTCTGGCCCTGCCCCCAGCCTTCATCCTTGGTTTGAGGATGCTGAGGGGCATCATGCTGGGGGCACAGGTCCCTTCCTGCAGGTGACCCTGGTGGGGGTGGCAGGGAAGGGGCCCCAGGGAAGGGGCCACTTCGTGGGTGCAGGACAGGGACAGAACGGGGCAGGATGGGTGCACAGAGTGGGGCTTTGTTATCCCCCTCCACATGCACAGGCTCTCATGGCACGGGATGTGCAGTGACACACTTCCCAAACTTGCCTGCTCCTTGCCAAATGCATTACTCAATGCAGAGAAGCTGTGGGCATCCGAATCCCTTCCCTGTGAGCAATGGGGCAGTGAGCAGTGCATCACGGTCCCCATTGGGCAGCTCTTCCCACCTGCTGCAGGTGCCAGCCCGCAGCTTGCTGTGAGCAGCGCTGCTCCCATCCATCCCTTCCTTGCTGGGGGTTTGTTGTAGGCAGCAAAGTGGGAGCACTGGGAGGAACCACAAGCTCCCAAAAGCTCAGTGCAGAAAATATCCATGAGGTCAGCCCGCTTTTCCTGCTGCTTTTGCAAAAGACTTTCCCTGCGGGTCTCTTCAGTGCAAGGTGCAGATGCAGAATTTGCCATGGAACCACATGTGTCTCCCACGTTGCCTAAGATGCACGTATGTGGATTACAAATTCCCTGCCCAGGTGATAATTGTGTGCAAACAATGGGGTTGCAGCCGGTGCCCGCCTGATCCCTGTGCCACTGCGCCCAGCACCTGGTGATGGCAGGGCCACAGGGCAAGGTTGTGGGGTCAGGGGTGGGAGGGTGGGAACATGCGAGCAGTGTCCTTCACAGTGCCCCTCTGGCATGAGGAGGATCTTAGTATTGGCTGGGGGAGGGGTGGGGGGGGGGCAGAGGTTGTCACTGAGCATCAGTGTAGGGTGTTGCCAGCGATGGCTGGGGCTGTGCTGGTGGCCCCAGGGCTGCTGCCAAGGTTGGAGGGCTGCAAAGCTGTCCTGTGCTTTATACACTTGCTTTTTGGGCAAAGCAAAATCATGTACACGGGGCTGCAGAGAGCTCGATGGGGGGAAGCCACCCCGTGCCACGGGGTCACTGGGGCTGTGCGTGCCCAGCACAGGGCAAGCAGGGTCAGCGTAGCTGAGCAGTGGCAATGCAGCCTGCCCACTGCTGCTAGAGGACGGCGAGCTCTGTGCTGCGTCCAACACATGGGACCAGGTTCAAACTCTTTGCCATCAGCTTATGCTTGGGCTCAGTGCTCAGCCTGGGCAGTGTGAGGCCGCAGCTTGGCATCGCTATAGAAACCCCGTGTTTGTTGGCAGCGCCGCAACCTGCTGGCCTGCCTGCTCCTCAGAGAGGATGAGAGAAAAGCCCTGCAGCCTTTTGAGGATGTTTTGTTCCCAGCCTCACCATGTGCTCAATGACGGATGCTATCTTGAAGGAAACCCTGGAGCCTCTGGAGCAGAACGCTTCTGACCACTTGAGCGCTTCCATCAACACCTTCAGGAACTCACGTGCAGGTGAGCGCTGCCGGGGCTCTGGTGCTGTGCATGTGTGAGCTTAAACCTTCTCGGGGTGGGTGCTCAAAGCTGAGTGCTGTGCACTGGTGAAGGAACGCCTCAGGGTCTGCAGCCCTGTTATCTGCACTGGGGGATGCCGAGCTGTTTCCCAGCCCCATTCTCTGGGCAGGACCTACAGCTGCTCCTTGTCCAGCCTGGATTTTGTAGCCCCGCTTTTTCCCAGAGGATGAGGCGTGTTGCATGAGAGCTGTGCACTCTGCTCCTCCACGTTGTGCTGAGCAGTGCGAGGCTCGTGCTGCATGCAGACACACAGATGCATACGTTGCTTGGAGCAGTGCCCGGGAACATAGAAAGCAGATGTCGGGCTGCGACCCGGGATGAGCCGTGCTCCTGGTTGGTGGGATGGAGCTGCTCTGCTGGGGCTCATGTCTGGAGATGCAAGCAGCGCTGTGCGGGCTGTGCTTGGGGCTGCTGACTGCTGTTCTGGAGCTCACTGGGAAGCGGGCTGAACCCTGGGTATTTTGTCCATGTTTCCAGATGGGGCAGATGAGGGTTCCTCTGCTGTGCCTTTGACAGGGTGTGTTTCTGCCAAAGGTTTTGTTGTATCTTGGTGGAACATGTGCCAGTGGAGCTGTGGATGTAACGTGGTGGATGCAGCAGTGGCCAATGTCTGTATATGTGTGGAGTTTATCTATTTGCTGTGATCATATGTTGCAAGTCAGGGCTGTCCCAGAATGGGATTGGGTGAGCCCAGCCCGTCCCACACCTCCCCTGTGGGCACTGGGAATCCCAGAGCTCCTGTGGGACGTGGAGCATGATGTTGGTTATGTAGTTTTAGGAGCATCCTTTGGTCCTTCCCAGTTTACCCTATGAAGCAGGTAGAAGCTGGGAGGCTGGGCCAGATCTTCAAATCCATTTGAGCTTTGGACCCAAAGGAAGGCCCCCATGGGCTGGGCACTGAGCTCCCTGACCCCAGCAGCAGAGCAGCAGGAGCTGTCTGTCTCCTTCATAGAACCACAGAATGGTTGGAGTCGGAAAGGACCCCTCAAGGCCACCTGGTCCCACCCCCTGCACTGAGCAGGGACACCCACAGCTCCATCAGTGCTCAGAGCCCATCCCCTGACCCTGGCTGTCTGCAGGGCTGGGGCAGCACCACCTCTCTGGGCAGCCTGTGCCCCTGCCTCACCGCCCATAGCGTGAACACTAGGGGTGTTTTCCTTATATGCAGTCTGATCCCCGCTCTTGTCGTTTGAAACCATTTCCCCTTGTCCTATCAAAAGTCTGTCCCTTTCATTCCTACAGCTGACCTTGAGATACCAAAAGGGAAAATAGTGGCAATACGTATTTACAGCAACATTTGGAAGTGCACGGCTAAAGAGAGGCTGCAAAAAGCTGCTCTCGAGGAAGCGCGAGCAGCGCTGTTGGGAAGGAAAACGGCGCAGTCCTGGAGCAGCTCCCTTTCTTCTCGCTCACACGTCACACACCAGGGGCCCCTTCCTCAGCTATATTTGGCTTCCCGTCCACGCAGCGCTTCCTTCTGTGCCCGCGCCTTTGCTGCCCTGCCTGCTGCCGGCCCCATCCCGGGCCGCGCGCTTCCGCAGGGCGCGCCGGGGCTGCTCCCTTCATGGGAGGATGAATGCACGAGCTCGGTATTCCTGTCCCAAGGCTGCCTGCTGGATGCTGAACATTCCCGCATCGCATTTCCAGCGGGGCGGGCGGCGTCACGGCCTCGCAGCATCTTCCTGCCCGAAGCAGACGCTATTTCAGCGCGGGGTCACATTGCACGCTGCGCCCAGAACAGCGCGCGGAGGGGGGAGGTGTGTGGGGCTGGGCTGCATTTAGGGCCGGGGTCCCCCCGCTGCAGCAGGAGCGCGGGGTGGGCAGGGAGGGGTTCTGCTTTGCTAAGGGGAATCTCATGACAGAAGGAAAACAAACAGTGCCGTTTTTCCATTTGGAGAGATCGTCTTCTGCTCTCTTGGCCCATCAGACAAAGTGGATGTTTTCCAGTAGGCGCTGACTTTTCTCCAAAAAGCAGATTTATTCCAGCAGAATAGTTTCTAGCTGAAGCTCTCCTCCTCCCAGCTCACTTCCAGCTGCTCCAGCTCATTACTGCTGCTGAGATTGGATGGTGCCTGATCGGAATGCTTTGGTACAAGTATCTTTTTCCATGCATAGCGATGAAAGGGTGGGCCCTTAGAGCAGGAAAGCAGAAGAGGTGCTCAGAAGTTCTGTGCTCAGAGTTATTCCAAAAGCTGAGCAGACAGCCCTGAGCCTGCTCTGAGAATCCAGCCCCAGCAATACCACGAGCCGGTGCAATGTGCTCGCAGAACCAGGGGTTGCCTTGTGGAAGGGAAATATTGGAAACCACAGAGGTTGACCTCTCGCTTGGCAAAATTCCTTCTGGCCGCAGCTGGAAGTGGGGACTTGGAAGTGAAGGAAGGAATTGTGTTTGCAAAAGTGGGCTGTCCTGCAGCAAGGTGGGGGTTGGGCTCTGCAAGCTCATGGAGTTGGAAGGGACCCATATGGATCATCGAATCCAGCCCCTGGATGCACGCAGGACCACCCAAAATTCAGACCATACGTCCAAGGGAATAGCAGAATATAGAGACCATACATCTGAGCTCGATGCTCTCCTTCCCCAGACAGCTTCCAGGCTGGCTAGGCAGAGAAGAGGGGAGAAGTTTCGGATGGAGGCTTTGCCTCCCCAGACAGGAGCATGGGGGTGTGGAGAAGCGGATTCAATCTGTCAGGAAACCCTTAGTCCTCACCCGCTGGAGGCTCCACAGACACAGGAGGATCCTTCCTGTTGGTGGTGGATTTCTATCCTGACACCTGGACCAGAAGATGAATAGCGTGCAGGTGTGTGATGCAGTGTGATGGCAGGACCCGTGGCAGCTGTCTGCACAGCACAGGGGCTGCATGGGGGCTGCCCCGCTGGGCCTGGCACCACTCGTTCCCTGCTTGCAGCTTGCTGCACACACTTTTCCTCTGTTACTCTTCTTTTTTTTGGCTGAGTCATGTTATAGCGTGTCTCAGCAGAGGGCAATTATGTGGCATCCCTGAGCGACCCGCTGCCTTTGTGGGGATGACGTTGGAGCTGCAGATGACAAAAGAGGGAGGAAAGGGCAGGAAGGAGGGAAGCAGGAGCCCGGAGCATCCTCCTCCCCAGCAACACTCCAGTTCATATTGCATCCCTTCCCGGGGAGCTTTTGACTGCTCTGACTCCCACTGGGTGAGGTGGGGGCTATGTCCCCTCGCCGTGTGATGGCCTGCATCGCTGTGTTCGCTGCAGTGCTGCCTGAGCATAGCCAGGAGCTTGCCTTGGAGAGTGAGGAGGGAGGAAATACTCTTCTCCTTCCTCTGCAGCGGTGTTTCGGTTCGGTGGCAGGGCCCTGCATCACAGGATCACCAGTCTGTCATCTGCAGGGGCTGTGCTCTGCTCCTGGTGGGAGTGGGCTCCAGGGGGGTGTGCACAGCTCTCAGCACAGCCCTGAGCTCAGTCTCCAGACCCAGGCACTAGCCTGGAACCATGACATTGTTCCATGCCCGTGACACGTCCTGGGCTGAAGGGTTCCCCCCTGCTGAAGCCCTGAACCTGAGAGCAGTGCCTCTGCAGAGCTGTGGGAAGAAGCTGAACTTTTGACTCTTTCTGACTAATGCTGGGAGCTGCTAACCCTCCTGCACCTCACTGCCAGCCTGGTTCCTCTCCCTTCCCTTCTGTGAGTTCATCTGACCCCAAATACAGCAAACCCAGCCCTCGCTGTGTGCTTTAACCACCGCCTGGGGGGTTTGTAGTGTTTGTCCAAAGCCTGAAGATGCTGGGAGCTGTGGCATGATGCCTGGGAGGGGATTGCAGGTCATTGTGTTGCAGCATCCCCAAGGCAAACCGACTGCGGAAAAGGGGCACGGTGACAGCAGGAAGCCCGGGGTTTGCTGTCCAAATATCAGCCAGATTGTTTGGGGACGGCCTGCAGCCTGCAAGGTGCTGCACTGCCAGGAATAGGGCATGGTCACAGGGAGTGCGCTTCTGGTGGCCTCACTCCTTGCCACTGTGCCCCAGTGCTGTCCCCGCGCTGTCACCGCTGGGTGACACTGCCAGCCAGAGTGCTTGGGAGGGAGCTGCAGCATTCCTGTGGGATTAACCCAGAGGAACACGAGAAAGCATAACCCCACATGGCTTGAAAGCTGCACGCCCTGGTATGTTATGTATGGTGGCATTTCCAGCAGACTTGCCATAGGAGTGTCCCATGCCTGAGCCATGACGTGGTGCTGGAGGGACGACGCACAGGAGAACTCTGAATGCTCTGCCTCTGTGCAGACTGCAGCGTGCACACGAGTCTGTGCACAGAATGGCATCTCCCTGACCTCCCTGGCAGTGCTTGCACTGGTGCACGGCTGAGCTTTGTGCACAATCCGGCTCACGGCAAGGCTGGCTGCGCTGCTCTGTCGTTGTGAGCAGTGGGAGGTTTGCAAGAGCCATCACGGGAGCTGCACTACAACAGCACCCCATGGCAGCTCATTTCCAGGCAAAATCACACAGTCATGGTGTAGCTCAGACTTACAGTCCTTATGACTAAGTTTATTTAAAAACACATGAAGTCCTGGATACACATCTCAGTCCCTAGGGTAGAACAGCCCGGAGGGCTCCCAAGAGGGTTGCTCAAGGTGCACAGCTTGGCTGCAGAGGGTTTGCTTCTTATGCCCAGGGTGTTTCCAAACATCAGAATTGCAATGAGTGGATTTGAAGACTGCAGTGTACCATCCCCCATCTTGCTCTGCTGGGGTCCATGGATGAGGTGTGAGGTGTGAGATGTGTGGTGGGGCAATGCAGGGTGCAGAGGAGGTGAAAGATGTGGGAGTGTGGTGCTGCTGCACCCCTTCCCCACCATGAGTACGCACACCTTAATGGTGTGTGATGGTTGGGCTGCTGGTCAGTTTTGGATTCCTGCTCTGTCTCCTGGTCTGTATGACGTGTTAGTCTTTGCAAAATAGAGATTTCTGTGGATGACAGATTTCTGTGGATGACAAGCTTTGCCTGGCTTTGGTTGCTGATGCTCAGCGTGCAGCAGCACTGTGCATGCTTACGGGTCTCTGCAGGGCGCTTCCATCCCTTTGCACTGCAAGTTTCTTGGTGGGCTGTGCATCTCTTCAGAAGACGCTGTGTGGTAGCTTGGGGTTACAGCACGGGGAGGATGGAAGTTCAAGCAGGACAAGGAGGTTATTTGCTGATTGCTTGGGGCTGCAAAGGGTTAACTCTGCCTTGCTCATAGTGCTGTGGAAGTTGAGCAATCTTGGACTTATTACGGAAACTCAGACTGGGAATTAGGAAGGAGCATCCAGCCAGCCAGGGAGCTTTCCCAGAGGTTTGGAGCCCAAGCACTGATTTCAAGCGGTGATGCCAGAATTTCTTGCAGGGGCCTCCGGGACACAAAGGAGAGCAGACTGGGCTGCTGAACTGCCCCAGGGCTCCGCGTGGCTCCTGTTGCTGTGCCGCGTGTCTCCCAGGTGCGGGGCTCACAGTGTGCCCATTGTTCCCAGCTCTGCTTCCTCCTCTGCGGCACTGGAAGTGGCAGCGCCCATTTCTCATCACCGCCTCCCCCCGCAGCCGCAGATCTGAAGCTCCCCCCTCCCCACCCCAAGGATGCTCAGTGCCCAGAGCATAAAATCTCCCAAAGCAATGGCTTACGGCTGGGTGCTGGAGAGCAGGGAGGGCTCCCCCACTGAAGCCCTTATTGCTTGGAGTGCTGGAGGTTTTATGTTCCTTTGGGTTTTTGGAGGTCATCAGGGTTTAAAGGTCCATCCTCGCTTCGTCCTAGGGCTGCTCGCTTCCTGCTGCCATGGGGGGCACGAGAACGGGGCTTTTATTTTCCATCTGTCTTCAGCCTTTTGTGCAAAGCCTGTCCTGAAGCGACCTCAGGGCTGTGCGCTGCTCTGCAAGGGGAAACGTGGCGGCTTTCCAAGTGCACTTGGAAGGGCTGTTTTCCCCTTGGTGCAGGGTGGGTGAGGTGGGGAAACGCCTGCGAGCTGCATGCACCATGTGCGGGTGCTGATGGGAACCTCGAGCTGCTGTGTCAGGGCCGGTCCTGTCAGGCACTGCACAGAGCAGACGTCAGCTTTCCTCCCCATCCTGGCAGCTCTGCAGCAGCAGATCGGCCACCTGCGGAGGACAAGCTGCTCTCTGGTGCAGGGTGGGAGCAGCTTTGGGATGAGCATCCTGCCGGGGTGGTGGGGAGGGTCAGGTAGCAGGTGCATCCTTAGCAAACCTGGGGAGACCTCTGTGTCTTTGCCACGATGAGATGGACAAGAGCTCTGTGTGATCTGTCTGCAGCTGCTTGCATGCCTGGCTGTTTTGGGGCTGGTCCAGGGCCAGGTGTGAGCCCTGTGCATCTCAAGGCTGTGCTCCTCTGCCCTGAGGGCCTCTTGGGGACAAACGAGGTGGCAGCAGGGGGACAGAAAGCATTGGAGAGTTGGATGCAGATCCACATGTGAACATCTTGTCCTCTGTGTTCTGTTTTGTCCTGTGCTGAGGAGCACGGGCCATTGCGTCTCTGGGGGGAAAAAATGCCCAGAAATTCCATAGGCCCTTCAATGTCGTTTCTGTTCTGCAGCGAGACAAAAAAGCTCCTTTTGTGCATAGGCTGAAAGAAATGGCCCAGTCCCACAGCCTTCCCAAAGCCTTAGTGTCAACTATTTGCCTCCTTGTGCTCGCACATCAACAAGCATTCTCCTGCCTGTGTGCTCCGGCTGCTTGCAGCTCGGTGTGCTTGGGCGTGCTGGAAATGCAGGCCAGGAGACGGGGAGGACGCAGTGCCTGCTGGCTGCAGCAGCTCTTCTTTCTGCTTCTTATGTTCTGCTGACAGTCTCCTTGCTATTTGCTGCTGGACAATTGTGGTTTGCCCCATGGATCAGCCATGCACCCAAAGCCCGTTGGGGGGCAATGGAGAAACAGAACTTGTACTGTAGTTTGGTTTTCCCACTTGATTTCCTGGGGTGTCTTGTGTTCCCAGTCCCCATCCTGTTGCTCTCTTCCTCCCCCAGACCTATTGGAGCCCGTGATCATCTCTTTCCATCTCAGTCACACAACTTCCCCGTTCTGATGCTTGGGGAGGAGTTTGGGTTGGAAGGACTTCATGGCAAATTTCAAAGAGTGAAGTCAGATGAATGAATAAAGGGTGGTTTTGTTGCTCTTATCCTTTCATCAGCCTTGTTTGGGTTCCAGCAGTTCTTTCTGCAGCTGCTGCTCCATCTGGCTCCTCGCTGAGGGGTCGCATTAAGATCCCACTGAAGATGAGTGAGCTGCTGTTGAGTTGTGTAGGGCTGTAGCTGGCTCCTGGCAAAGCAGCACTCATTTCTCTCTGTGTCGATTGAGCAGAGAGCTGAAACATCTTTGGAGAGGAACCCTGAAGGCAGGAAATTCCTGACCCCGGTGATGCAGGCTGAGCTAAGGGGCTGTAAAACACAGCAGGAAGGTGTGCCTGATGGGATCTGTCGGTGTTCCTGAAGGGGTGGAGGTGGTCCCCACCCTGGGACATAGGGAAGATGAAGGGATGGGCACAGCATTGGAATAATGGCACTGAGCGGTGGGACTGCAGAGATTGAGGTTTGCTCAGATGCAGGGCATTTACCTGTTAATCAGTGACTTCTTCCTGAGGGAAATCTGATATGAAAGGGATGTCTTCCCTACCCCACATAGCGATAAATGGGAAAACCTTGCTGTTACAGTAAGCTTTGGTTTAACACTTGCTAGCAACAGAGCCTGAGCACAGTCAGATGAAAACAAGATGCTCATCCCGCTAGGGAAACCAGCTGCAGGCATCTTCCCAATTCAGATGAGCATTTGGTGCTATACTTCAAAGACAACACGACCTCCATCCCACGTGCTCTGCAGGTGAGACCCTTCCCACCAACACTGGCAGCTGCAGGGACAGTGTGCATGGATCCCCATGTGCACAGTGACCCCTGTGTGGCGTCTGCTCCCTCCCCACCCATCCTTCAGAGGGGGATTAGCATACCCTAGCCCCAAATGGGGGAACCACACAGCCAAAGCCAAATGAATGGGAACCAGAGCCTGGGGGCCTGTCAGCAGGGGCTGGCTTGGAAGCAAATGAAAGAACTGAGGGGGAAAAATAGTTAATTACTGTGAGCTTCTAAAAACACAAAATCGCCGCTTTTTATTCCACAGAATTCCCTTTGCAGCATGTAATTTCATTTCCCCCGTCCGCTTTCACGGCGCGCTCCGGGTGCTGCCAGAACAGCCTGATTTACGGCACAGCTCTGGCTGGTGCTCAGGCGGGTCCCTCTAAATAGAATGGTGTGAAAGCTGTCCCGCTGCCAACGGCGTGGAGCAGCGTTGGGTGCTTGGTGGCCTGCACGTCTTCCATCAGGAGCAGCCCTCCCTCCTTCCCCTCAGGAAATCTGTCCTGTTATTGCACTCAGTATCTCAACCCCGTTGACTCTACATGCCTTGGTGGTAGCATCCAAGGATTGGGAGGGTCTGAATGGACGGGCTGAGCAACACTTAGTGTGTTTAACGTGCTGGTTGATGAAGGCAAGGTGTACTCTGAGCTCCCCCACCACCAAGAAGTTTTTCCTAAGCTGTGGATTATTGTTTAAAATTGGCCATGTGTCCCAGATCTCATCGCACCAGTCCCGGTCTCTGGAGGACACCGCAGTGAGCGTCCTCTGCAGTAGCTTGAAGGGTACAAGAAGAGCTCCAGCTCTGTTTAGATAGTGATGGTTTAAAATAATAATTAAAAAATAATAATAATCCTTGATGAATCCTGCTTTTGTGGGTGGGTTTTTCAAAAACACTGGCTCCCACCAATGGGGATTTCTGGGTTGGATAGTTATATTTCAAGGGGAAAAAGTTAAGCTAACACGAAGTGTTTTTCCAGTCCCGTTCTAGGTATTACATCCTTCGGGGCCCTCTTTGGCAGCCATCCAGGTGGGGGATATTTTGGCTTTCTGTTCTGGAGTTGAGACTTTCAGCAAAAGTACATGAAGTTTAATGCGGCTCGGCCCAAGCACAGGGCAGCATCCCACTGGTGGGAGGTGCAGGGGAGGTGCCCCGGGGCCCCTGACTTGGTCTCATAATCGGCATTTTTAGTCGTTTTATGACTTTGTTTCTTTGCTCAGACTATGTCTATCTAATCAGCATTGATTGGGTGTTGGGAGCTGCTGAGTTCGGGCGTGTTTGTGGTTGGTGGGGCCCAGCTGGAAATGGGGTGGGATGTGATGGGAACCCTGTGGGGTGGAAACCCCACTGCTTGGGCTGCTCACTACTGGGGCAGCGAGGAGTGCTGGAGCTCTTCCCCTGGAGCAGCTCACGATGGATTTCCCAGCTTCTGATGAATCCCAACCCCCGATGCCCACAATGACCCTTCCTCGGCAGAGGGCTCAGCCAGTGCTGCTCTGGAACTCTTGTGCCAGGCAGCCCTGCTGGTGGGTCTCACTATGAAGCAAAGGAGCTGCTCTGCCCAGGGCTTCCAGGGATGTTGTGGAGTCTTTCTCCCCGTGCTCTGCAATCTCTCCCAGGCCGGTAGCCAAGCACGAGCTGTAAATAACCAGCGGTGGCTGAGGACAATCCCATCTCATTTTGCTGTGAGATTCAGCTCTGGGCTCTCTCTTGGCTTCTCCTCTCCAGCCTCCTTCTCTGAGCCCATGAGCTGTGCTGGCCGCTCCCCATGGGAAATGCTCTGAACCAGGAGCAAAGCATTTCAACCTCCAAGCGCTGCGTCACAGCAGACATTGCAGGGACACAGACTGTCCCAGCTTGTCAAAATAAACTCATCACATCGGCACAGAGCGTGCCGCCCTCCGACAGCCCATGGTTCAGAACCAGGCTGGGTTTGGCGTGGCATTCCCCAGCTGTGGAGCTGAGTGTGTGTGTGGCACAGGTACGGAACAGCAGAAAGTTGTAGCAGCAGCAATTCAGTGAGACTACTGGTTTTTTTTTGTTTTTTTTTGAATATGGAAACATTTTCCTGCCGACACGTCAGGCTGCTCCTATTTATAAGCCCTGGGAAGAGCCTGCGGGGCTGCTCGGGGGCCGGGCAGGGGAGTGGGGCTCATCCCCACCGCACAGAGCACTGCAGGATGCGGCTTGGGGCAGGACCACTAAAAATACACTTTCCCCCCTTTCCGTCCCTATGGTTTTGGCAGAGGATAATCCAAAGCAGCTCGCTTTAAATGCTCTCACTTCTCAGAGCTCCAAGCTGCTTTAATTTGTGCCAGCAGTGCATGGCAGGGCTCGGGGAAGTGCATGCAGCTCTGTTCCCACACGTCCCTATCCCCGAGCACCCAGTGCTGCTGTTGTTCTGATGAAGACCGCAGTATTGCAGCACAGTATCAGAGCCCAAACATATTCAAGTTTATCTTTTTTTTTTCTGGGTGTTTTCCTGCCGTGTGCAGCTTGGTTATTAAAATTGACCCCCTGCAGGAGGGGGGAGGCAGAATCTGCCCCCATTCAGGAAAACAAAAAGGAAAACGGTGCGCTACTGAGAGGCAAGGACCAGGCAAAGTGAGTTAGCATCACTTGGTAGCCTGGGTTTCCCACATCTGCCAGCCACGTGGCCTTGCTCTGCACCAGGACCACGACCTGCTGCTCTCTCCAGCAGTCACCTCTTGTCCTTGCATGGTCTGAGGACAATGGAGTGACCACCTCTGTTCATCCTTCATTTCCTGCAGCTTGCTGCTCAGAGCTCACTGCAGACCCATCTCAAAGACCCTGTAGCACAGGGTTTGTCCCTTGGGCAGAGCTGGCCTTCCAGGGCAGTCCTAGTCAGCAGGGCTCCTGGTGTCCATCTCATACCAACTGATCATGCTCAGCCTGGTTGTGTTTACGATGACCTAGCCATAAGCACACTAACTGCTGCTATAGGCCAAGGTGAAGTGTTAGAGTCAGGAAATTCTGTCCTTGAGTGATGTGATTTTTAAATGATTGATGGTATTTGAGGAAAATAAGCCAGATTTATGAAAGATCTATTTAAAAATACTGATTCTTGTGATCTGATTGGTGATAACCTGTGGCTCCCTTCCTCTTCTGCATTTATTTTCTTGAGATTTTCTGTGATGCAGGCATCTCCATAGAATCATAGCATGGCTTGCATTGGAAGAGACTTTAAAGACCACCCAGTTCCACCCCCCTGCCATGGACGGAGCTTCCAATCACTAAATGGCTTTTAAAGGTCCCTTCCAACTCAAACGATTCTGTGCTGCTAGATCAGGCTGCCCAGGGTCCCATCCAACCTCATCTTGAACGCCTCCAAGGATGGGGCACCCAGAGCTTCTTTGGGCAACCTTTCCCAGGGCCTCACCGCCTTCTGAGTAAAGAATTTCTTCCTAACATCTAACTTAAATCTCCCCTCTTTCACTTGTAAGCCTTTCCCCTTTATCCCATCACTATCAGACTGTGTAACAAAATCTTCCCGAGACGACCTGCTCTGACCCCCCAGCCATTTCTGCCAGTGCTATGGCCATAGCACAGCCCTTGCTGATCCCAGCGTGGCCTCCATCTCCTTGGTAGCAATGGAGGAACCCTTCATGGAGGCACCCTTGCTTGTGCCCCTTCCCCAGGACGTAGGAAGCCAGGAGGTCCTGGCTGTGGCCGTGCTCTCACTATGTCTCTTTTTTTTTTTCTTCCAGAGGGCACCCAGCCCTCGGCCAACGTGGGCCTGCCCCAGGAACTGCTCAAGCGCCACTTGCCCCAGTGCCACCGCACATGCCCTGCCTACGCCACGCACACGGCCCCGGTGGTGAAGATGCTGGTGGAGCAGGATGGGAGGAGAAGGGCCACAGCCACCTGTCCCATAGCCACCGAGCAGAGCACAGCATCACCGGGAGCTGCTGCTGCAGGGACAGCCCCAGTGCCACCCACAGAGAACAGAGGCAGCAGCTGTGAAGAGGAAGAGGGCTCCGTGGGGAAGGCAGAGCCTGAGAGCAGCTCGCCACCACCAAGTGCTTGCAGTAGGGTGATCTTTGCCAGAAAGGCTCCGTTGCGCGTGGCACCGTGCAACAAGAAGAAATGAGCCCCGTGCAGCTGGGAACAAAGGGAACACGGAGAATCTCTGCTGGTTTCCCAAGTGCATTAAACCACACATGTAAACAGCACTCTCAGCTTTCGGAGCCTTTTCCTAAAAGCCCCATTGGAATGAAAGATAAGCACAGAAGGGGGTGGTGCTGCATTTTGCAATCGTCTGCTTCCAGCTCTGGACAAAACTCAGCTGTGCAGCCAGCCTTGGCTGCCGGGCAGTGCCCACGGTGGGTGCAGGGCAGGGCAGGATGGAGACATGGATGCCAGCGCGCCCACACAGACCAGCACACAGAGCCCTGTTCTCTGCTCCACTGCAGCTCATCCCCCCGCTGGCACCGCAGCCTTGCATGCCTCTGGTGGGGGCTGGGCTGGGGGTAACAGCCCTGGGGGGCTCTGTGCATCCATGTCTGCATCCCAGCGAGATGTGGGGCAGCTGTGCAGAAGATGCACTGAGAAAATCTGTGCCCCCCTCTCTTTTTGGAGCACAGACCAGAAGGGAGCAGGGCTGACTGCTTGCATTGAGAACTTTTCTTTGCACGTACCAGATGATGCATATGTATGTATATGCTTCCATACACACATGTATAGATACATTCATGCACAACTGAACCAAAAGCAAAGCAGCTGCAGAGCTGAGTGTGCAGCAGGTGGACGAGCTGCTTTCCTTTCTCTCTCGCAGCTGATGTTGTCTCTGATGACAGAGATGCTAAGGTCAGAATTGCAATGTGAGACGTGCTGTGCGTTGCTGCCCAGATCTTTCTGTATTCACACTTCAGTCACCCTATCTCTACAGCAGTGACTGATGCGTTGGTACCAGGCATGTCAAGGCTGCTGGAAAAATGCTCTGAGGGAGCAGCTTTCTGCAGTGCCATGGCTGGAGGTAGAAGAGCTTCGAGGAACCCAATGGTTTATCAAAAACAAGAGTTGGAAATGCGTTGTGTCTTCAGCAAAGGTGGAAGTGCTCCCCCTCTATCAGTGAAGGAGTTAGGACAACCTGGGAACAGGTGAATAAACAAGTTGTGAAAAGTACCCGTAAGGAAACAAAATGAAAACAGAAACCACGCTGTCTTCGGCAATTCTTGACGTGAGTTTTTCAGTAACTTCACTTTATGGGAAATCCTGGCTTTTCTGTTGTCGTTGGGGGGCCACCCTAGAGCTGCAGTTTCTCAGAACGGTCATTCTAGATTTCAGCTTGTTCTGCCCACCCGCATTAAGAAGTTCTCTGAGGGCTCTATTTAGCTCCGGCTGAAACCCGTGGGTGTTATTTTGGAGCCCCATCACGTGGTGGCAGGGAGCCCAGGGCTGTAATGTGCAGGTGGCAGCGTGCAGGTGGCGAGCAGCACGCTCCAGCCACGCTGCCTGCAAGGCTGAAACCCACCAAGGGATGTGCCCTGGGTGGGCAGGGGCTGGCAGCACGGTGGGGTGCAGCAGCAGTGCCCCACAACCATCAATTCCCTGGGGTCCTTTGGGGACAGCCACACGCGAGGTCACGGGACAGCAGCACAGCACTGGATGCAGCCCAAGGGAACGTTGGGGGTCTGAGATGGGAGGAGGTCTGGGGTGCTGTGGGGAGGAGGGGTGGAATCGACCCCCCTGCAGCTGTCAACAGACCCAGCAGCACCCGCTTCGTGAGGATAATACACAACTGGGGGCCCAGAGCTAATTGCAGCTCTAAATGACTTCTATTATGCTGCGGTTGCTCCACGCCTGCTGTATTGAAACCAGATGCTGAGGTCATTAAACAGAGACAAGCCAGGTGCTGACTGCCTCGTTTAAGCCAAACGCAGAGTGATTTCCTGCAGAGCAGCGTCACGTCTACGTGCTGGCACCCAGGAGCAGGAGAGGGCTGTGGGGAACGGTGACTGTATGGCTTTGGGACCCCTCCCCACGTGCTGCTCCATCCATCCTTCAGGGCTATGAAACTGCTTTCCTCCCTCCTCTGGTGCTGCCATACGCTGCAGTTGTGCCACTCTGGGTCTCGGGAACAGCTCGGTCTCAGTAGGAGCTTGGTATGATGTCAATGTTTCGAGTGGGTGAAGCAGAGGAGGCAAAAATAGACATTTAGACATTTTTCCACTTATGCCTTTTTTGAAAGGAATATTTATAGCTCGGCACACAAACACAAGCGCTTTGTGAACCCGCCACCCATCGCGTCGCAGTGCTCAGCCTGCACGCTGCCCTTTGGATCCGCTCAGGGCACCCCGGGCTGCTCAGGCTGGATCACTTGCAGTAAACTGGAGCCTGAGCCATGATTTTGCTGTTAACTCTGAAGCCTAATGAGGGCTGCGACCGCAGTGGTTTCCCCAGGCCACTCGCTGCTGGGTGCCAAAGGGCCGAATCACTGCGTTTCACTTCATGGCCCGCTCTGTGCAATTTGGTGATGCTGTTAAATCAGTTTTAAGTTTGGAAATGCAGTTCTACTCCCAAAACTGACCTGCTCAAGGGAAGGAATCCATCGCTTCCATGCAGCTTTTGCTGTGTGCCCATGTGTACTGAGGTTCACGACCTTCTGCACATTGCTATGGTGGGGATTGCAGGAAGGAGAACACATGCTATAATTTCTGTCTGTGTACACTGATCTTCCATTTGTTTCCTCCCACTCCTTGTTCCCCTAATTTCCCTCTTCCAGCTGAGCTGCTTGCCAACACAGTGAGGGCAGGAGCAAGGCTGAGACACTGCTGGAGGTTTCCCAGCTCACAGCTAAGGGTGAACCCCTGCACCTCGCACTCACAGCGCAGGGATCTCTGCCTTTGGGTGCTGCCTTCAGAGGGAAGCGCTGGCTTCCCCGAGCCTCACCTTGGTCCTGCAATAGGAATCTTAGCTGTGCAAAAACTGGAGCTGAACAAAGGATTTTGGCACTTTTCTTGTCACGGAAATTTCTTACTGGCCAAGTGAAAACAGTAGGTGTTTTCCTAAAGTTTTCTTGGTGCACAGTAGGTGCTTTCTTAAAGACCTAACAGGATTCTTGTTAGAAATTCGAAAGCCACAAACTGATTTTGGTTTGGTTCTGACCACAGGTTTTCAGTTTTTAACTACATAAAATAAAAGACCTCTCCAGTGAGCCCGGGGAAGGAGAGCTATGCTGTCTTGTAGGACCTTTACTGTGCTGGCGTGAGACTGCCTTACTCGGGCAGGATAGCACTGCCAGTAAGGAATGCATGCTCTAGAAAGTGCAGGTTGCCTGTGGCAAGCCTTGGCAGTCCCTGCAGGACTCCTGCTTGGTGGGGTTGCACCCAGAGCTCCTGGGATCGCATGGGGCTGCAAATCCTCTGTGGTCAAAAGGTTTCCTCCTTGGTGCCGGTTCCCTTTTTGCAGCCTCAGGAGATGGATGGCATTCCAGCTGCCCACAGGAATCATCAGCTGAAGGCAGCCAGAAGGCTGAGGAGTTTATGAAAACGCAAGTGCCTGCCTGCCATCACATCCTACGCTTGTTGCTGCAGAGCAGAAAGGAGCTTTTCTGTTGTGTCTGTGCAAGATGCTTTATTCCTTCATGCTCTTCCTGCAAAGATGCTTGTTTGACTCTGTAGGCTCTCCAAGAGTGTGTTAAGTGCTTGAAAAAGACATTGCTAGTCTTACTTGCAAAATGCAGCAGGGTCTGTGTTGCAGCAGCTCTACCATGATACTCACCACGTCACTCCTCTGTTTTCCTTCTAACCATGCCCAGACCCAGCAGCACATTTCCTGGAAGATGCTCTAGCTCTCCACACATTAAATTACAGTTGATATCTCGGAGCTGGAAGCAGCCTCTGCTATTAGCTGGTGCTGTTAGCAGGGCCGTGGGGAGCTCAGCATGGTGGAGCCAAATGTATGCTCAGAGAACAGAAACTCTCTGTGGCCGCTCAAGCTGATCTGGGCTGCTGGCCAGACTCCTTCAGGGGGATTAATGGAAAGTACAATGATGATAATGAGAGCTATCCTTTCCAATGGAGAGCTAATCCATGGCAAACAGGGCTCTAGACTTGCTGATTCACTCCCTAATGGATAAACAGGGATGCTCCTGTGTCTAGATGAAGCAATGTGTGCAGGGAAAGGTGCTGCTGTGGATCGTGGTGGGGCCATGTGGACATGTCAGCACACCCATCTGACATTCTCACATTGTAGCTTAGCATGGGAGAATGCATCTAGCTTGTGCAGGCTGCTCCAAATGGTCTCTGGCGATGGGAAGGTGGATGCTTGCAGCATGCAAATTCTGCTTTCCCCAAGGTGATGCAGTAGGGTGGGTGAGAGGCATGCTTCCCCCTTTTGGAACTGAATCCCACCCATTAAAGAAGTTTTGTGGTGACAGTGGTGGGTTGAGGAGCTGAGTCGGTTCCTGCCCTGGTGGTTCCTCTACTGGTGTGAGTGTGGCCAGGCGGAAACAAACCTGGGCTTGGCAGAGGTGGTTGGCATTCAGCTCATCTCTGTGCAGAGGTCATTGCTGGGACGTGGGCAGAGGCAGCAGCTCAGTGTCTCCTGGGGAATGGTCAGGGCCAGAACCGGGAAGGGCTGTTGGTTTGGGGCTGGGTGGGAAACCAGGAACCTCCCCAAAGCCAGAAACACACCTGGAGGTCATTTCCAACACTGCTTCATTGCCACAGCCTTCAAAGCATGTTTGGAGGACCGTTTTCTCTCATAGTGTCCAACAGCATGTGATTTTTGACCTAAAGATCTGTTTTAGAGGGGAAAAAGTATAGTTTAAGTGAAGGCAAAGCTCAGTGGGAAGCTCTCCACTGCAGATGGGCATAGGGGGATTCCTGGCCAGGCTGTGCTCATCTCAGTAGGTGGGCTGTGCGTTTTCATGTAGAAATGAACGTCGCCCCAAAATGTGTCCAAACTGCGCTACCTAAGAGGCACCCAACAAGAGCCAGGTTCCTTTTTGATGCCCCAAGAAGCACCAAGCCAACGCATGCAGGAAATGCTGGTTTCCAACAGTCAGCACAACTATCTGCACCTCTTATCTTTTTATCTCCCAAAACATACAGTGTCTGCAGCTTCGGGGATGTTTTTCGGAGCTCTGGAACAAAGCCCATGTCCTGCAGGGTGCAGTCCAAGTTCTCCGAGTCAGGAGGTGCAGCTTGCTCTTGCCTTTGGCCAACGCTACTCAACAGCGCAATGTGAGGACTGGGACACGAGGGGATGAGAAAACTTCCTACAAATTATGTCAGAACAGGGACTGGCTTAGGAGAAGTTTCACTTCTTCAAAAAGCCGCTGTTGGAATATTTCCAAATGAGCTCTGGTGATGAATAAGCACTTTCACCCTGGAAAACTCCTCCTCTCCCTCCCATCACCCCACGTGGTCCTCCATGACAAATTGGCCACATTGCCCAAATTCCAGGCAAGTCACCCTGCCTTCCCCGTGCCTAAGGACTGGTGGCTTTTCTGAGGGACAAAGGTCCCGTGGGGAGCACTGTGTGCATTGCCCTGGGGAGGGGGACCCTCTGCACGCTGCCAGCTGAAGCTGGAATGCTGCTGTGTATCCCAGCAGCATCCAGACTAGGTCCCTTCCCTGGCCCACACACCCGAATATCTCACTCACGTGCCACTCAGGCCAGTGAAGAGATGTGTTAGAGGATGCTCTCTGTGTGCACCACCCCACCTTGCTGTCATCCAGGAGTTACACCAATGTACTTGCACAAACATTGCTAGAGCTGGTTGGTCTCCAAGGCGCTCGGTGCCTCCTGGGCTTTCCAGCCTCCATCACTCTGCCTTTCCCCCACTTTTAACCATTCATTTTATACCATTTTTTGCTTCTGAGAACTAAGAGGATGATTTGCAGCTGAGGAAAGCTTGCAAAGACATGATAAAATCCAGACCTTCAGAAAAAGTAGTCATTAAGGATCTACATGCAGTGTACACTAAAAACTTGAGGTGGTTGAACATTGAGCCACGGGCATTGACTTAAGAGGCAGAGTAAAGCACAATGTCCACAGAGCAGCACAGCTCTGATTGTAGCGAGGCTGAAGTTTGGCAGGGAAACACTCACAGGGAGTCACTCCCTGCCCTGAGTCCCAGCAGATCACTGTTTTCTTGCAGCATGCCTTAAGCATTAATGCTAAGGGATATTTTGGACCGAGAACTGGGAACAAATCCCAGCGTGCCGCAGTCTTCATGAGAACTCCTGGCAGGCCCTCGCTCTCCCCGAACACCAGATATTTGCAAGTCCCACTGAGCTGCCTGCTCCTGGGGCACGGCTGTGGCCCCTCTCTGCTGGATGCGGCTCCCGGAGCACCCAGCCCTCCCTGCGCATTCGCTATGGGGTCACGCAGCCAAATGCCAGAGGTTTGCTCTATGAAACACGATCTCCTTCTGAAGCGCGGCTTGCGTGATGGGGATTGGTTTTCCTGCTGCCTTCTGCCAAGCTGCAGGTTTTGATCCATGCTGTGGGCTCGGGAGGTTGGGAGCTCCGCAGAAAGAGGGGCGGGTGGCATGGGCTGCGTGTCCTGGCCAAGAGTCCTCCCCCTGATCCTGCTTTGCCTTGTCGGAAACTTCTGCAGTTGCTCAAAGAGTTTAGACTCTCACTTAGTATAAATCCAAAAGAAAATGTGCGTCTCAGTCTTAAAACCTGACTTGTAGTTGGCTAAGTCCCTTCCATAAATGATTCTGGGGTTCTTCTGTCTGTGATAGGGGAGCTTCTCCCTTGTCTTTGGCCATCCATAGTTCTTGGGTGCCCTGCCATGGGTAGAACTGACAGTCCTTGGAGGATGAGTGCCCCACGTGGACCTTCCTATGAAGCTGGTGGGAAACTCAGCACCCAGCACTGTTCAGTGCTTGGGCCCAGACACAGGCTGTGCTTCAGGAGCTGTCTCTGAGAGTATCCCCACTTTTGCTCAATGGAAAATTCATTAGCAACATGTTTGAATGAGGCTCTGTTACGGCACACACGTTTCGCAAACCAGAAGAGCCCCGTTGGGTTATATAGGATTTCACGATGCTATATAAACACAGGAGCGGGCGAGCTCGTGGGTGGTGCTGTCAGCATGGGGCTGCTCCGTGCGGCGTTGGCTGTTTTTCCTGTTACTGTTTTAGACTTCCTGAAGCGCTCGTTGCTGTGGCAGCGGGGCAGTTCTGCTTGCAGTTTGTGAATGAGCACTTTGGTCGGGGAGGGAAGGGCTGCCTTGCAGGGTGCTCCTATGCTACAGACAGGTGCCGTCCCATGGGAGCTGCTCTGGCACATGGGAGGCTGTTTTCTTCCATGGTTTTAATTGCAAATTCCAATCAACTTGGATACATTTCTTTTTCCAGGCTTTTTTTTTTTTTTTTTTTCCCAGGTCCAAAGTTTCCCTGTATTAAAGGAAACAAAATCCAGGGGCCTGAATTCTTTGCTTTTCCCAACAATTAGTTACATATTGACTTAACGAGCACAAAAATGCTCTTTGCAATCCAGTGTAAAGTCCTACAGAGCCAGCAGCTCCTCCAAAGTGTTTTGCAGTGCTGAGCTGAAGGATCGTGTCCTACATGGTCCCACATTGGCTCCCCAAGTGCACAGTCCTGGGGTGCCAGGGGTGCCCAGCAGGGCTCGGTGTGATGGTGCTCAGCTGAGCAGGGCTGGGTGGAGCTCAGCACGGGGACTTTGCAGGGCACTGGGGGCTGCTCAGGGCCACGCCGATGGCAGCTCCGTGTTTGTGCAGCATTCGTGGAGAGCACCGCGGGGCGGTCGCATTACCCCGACCTTCTCACATTACGCAGCTTTTTCTTTGCTGCAAACTATAAAAAGCCTGTCGTGACCTTAAAAACGCAGCGTAGCTCCTGCCTTCACTGGAGGGGCCGTTTCTTTTCCCTTTGACACGGAGGGCTGGTTTGCAGGGCCGTGCAGTAGGGACGGGCGGCTGCAGGGCTGCGTGCCCGCGCTCCCCTCCTGCTCCCCCGGCGATCGCTCCCCTTCCTTAGCAAAACGTTTGGCGAGACAAATCTGGACGCATGAGTCACCTAAGAGCAAACTTCCAGCGTTGCATAAGCAGAGGCCCTCGGAGGTGCTGCTGGGCGTGTGCTCCCCAGCCACGCTCGGCTGGTCCAGATTTGCCTACGTATGCAGATAGATACTCATGGGCAGCACCGACTTCTGCCCTGTGGGACGGCTGCCATCACTTCTGTGCAGCTTCTGCTGCCTCCCTCTTTCCCATCCCCTCCGCTGATGTTTGCTGGTTGTGCTGTTGAATAGCTGTTGATGCAGACCCTCAGGGCTCCCATGCCTATCCACTGAGAGCCCATGGCCACCACCAGATGGCCACTGCTGGCCACAGTGGGCACAACAGGAGCACTACAGATAGGGCAGAGCATGAGAGGAAGAGGGAGGTGCGGAGTGGGGTCAGTTGGTGGAAATAGCAATGGAGAACACAGGAATATGCATCGTGTCTTCCATAGAGTGGGGGGATGCCTTGCTGAGTCTTGTGAGTTCCCATGGGTTGGAATTGGTGGCATCCCTTGGAAATGAGCTAAAGAAACAGGAACTGAATTGCTGAAGAGGTTTGCTAGGGTTCCTCAGCATGGGGAATGTCACTTTCTTGAACTCCTTCTGACCTGAACTCAGATCAGGATTTAGAGGAGCCCATCAGAGAGAGGGACGTGGATGTCTGGATTTGTAATCCATGCTCCGCTGTGCCCACTGCTGTGAAATACCCACACTAACTTCAGGGAGGGACAGCAAGAAGGTCTGAAAAAGGTAACACTCAGAAGCCCCAGATTTCACCAAAAACATCCTAAGAACTAAAAAGAAAATCAGCCCAGCACACATCTCTTTCCCACAGCACTGGAGCAAAGGCAGGATGCTGGGAAGCCATGGGAGATATCTTCTGGCAGTAATTTGACTGTGACATTGGTTGCACCCTCTGAGCACTATCTGAGCACCAACATTGGGTCGGTCAAGTGTAGGGCAAGTACTGATGTTCTTCTGTACCGTCATCATTGCAAACCCTGAGCCCTGGGTTTGCCATGGTGATGGTACAGCTGTTAGAAAAGAGTACAGCCACACTCAAGTCAACATCTTTGTTTATTCAGCTTCTAAATAAGGGGAGGAGAAGTACACCACAAGCACAAAGAAAGTTCATGTCATTTGCTGAGGATGGAGAGACTGGAAGATGTATGTGAATACTAATGTGCAGTTCTTGATCTTAAGGGAAAATTGGTGTGGATGCAACACTTAGCAAAATCTGGGATGGAAGCAAAAGGAAAAAAAAAGTTTTTTCATTGAATCATAGAATGGTTGGAGTTGGAAGGGACCCTTAAAGTCCTTCTGGTCCCACTCCCTGCACTGAGCTGTGACACCTACAGCCCCATTAGTGCTGAGAGCCTCATCCAGCCTGACCTTGGTTGTCTCCAAGGATGAGACATTCACCACCTCTATGACTAAATTTTCTTTACTCAAACACCAGTGCTTTTCAATTACAATTTAAATTTTTAAAATCTTTCTTCTTCAGTAATCTAAAGGAAACTTTCTAAAGGAAAGTGTCTCCTGCACTGTGGATTTCCATGGGTTGGTTGTGCTCCTGAGCCCATTCTGGTGCCAGAGAACTCCAGCCTCCTCTGAAATTTGCTTTTTCTCTCCCATTACTTCCAGGCTCTGCTTTTGTTTTTGACCTGGCTGAACACGGGAAAGGGTGTGCAGGAAGGATCTGAAGAACAGACCCTCCAAAGCTGAGATTTGCCTTTTCTATTTGTCTTTTCTCATTCCTGGTATCCAATGGCCTGTTGTTCTGCTATACCCCACTAAGCCTTTTAATCTAGATCCTCTTTCTTTCTTCTCACAAAGTGTATGGAAGTGTCAGCTGAAAATATCCTGGCAGGATGTGGGGACTGAAGAAGTCCCCAAATGCTTCAGGGGAGCTTTGTCTGCCACAGTCTTGGGAGATGTCACTGAACCAGTTCCTCGGTGTGGAGCTAGGGGGAGGTACCGTCTTTCACATGAGATAAAACCCGGCTCCTTGGGACCCTACAACATTCTAAGATGCTTTTAGCAAGAACAGAGATGTTAAGACCATTTGCATGGCTAAATGTTTGTGCACCTTCTCATCAGTCTGACTCCCAGTTCTGTGCATCCTGTAGTGTTAGAACACCTGCTTCTCCAGTGATATCTCATTGCCGCAGGAGAGATTCCAGATCCAGTATGCTTCAGCATCTGGGATGAGAGATATTAATTACAGGCATGAAGTTTGTGGGAGATTTCCAGGGACAGGAGCAATGATTCGCTGCGGAGTTCCCTTCAGTGTCGCCCACTCATGTCACAACGAGCTGCAGAAGAACCAACACTTAATCCAGTTGAAATGGAAGCATCTCCCAGCTGACTGGACCTCAGCCAGTCTCACCCAGTCTCCTGCAGGGGCTGGCTTTGATGCTGGGGAGTTTCTGCACAAGGGTGGTGATGCGAGGAGTGTGCAGTGCTGAGAAACCCTTCCTGGTGTGCAGGGCGCTGGGGTTGAAGGTGAAGGGCTGGTTAGCAGATGCACAAGGACTCCTGCTTATGAGATACGATGGGATATTTGGAGAAAGGTTATGAGGCTTTGGTCCGGAGCACTGCTGCTGCAGGTAGCAATGATGGGAGAGGTGGTAACCACATGGCAATGTGGGATGGGAGCCACCCAGGCCCTGGTGGCAGCCCTCAAGGTCAGGACTCCATCTGCATTCACACGAGGACCCCTCCAACCCGTTATTTTATTGCTGTTTCCTTTGGCTCTCCTGGCAAGCCTTCTTTTCCTCCAGAACCCCCAATTTTGCCACGCAGATGTTTTAATCTCATGTGCAGGTAGAAGAAAACAACCAAAGATGTTGTTGTCCTGTATTGCAATCTAATTCACAGGCTCTTTTCACTGCAGGATTGCAGCTTCACACCTAAGGCTTCTTGGCTTGGATTTTCTCTTTCATGAGGCAGTCTCGGGGGAGGAAGCTGTTGGGTAATACAACCGTTTGTTTTGGCCATTGCCTGAAGGTGCCGGCCCTGTGGCCTTCCTGAATGTGCACTCAGACAGGAGCTGCTCGGTCCAAAGGGCCGGATCTTTAACCTTAATGGAGGGCTGCTCGAAATAACAATGAGCAAAGGCACCAGCTCGCTGGCATTTGTGTGACCTGCCAGCTGGGAGATGCAGAAAGGGGACAGAGAGGGGACAGAAAGGGGACAGCTGCCCTCACTGCGAGTCCTTCTCCTTGAGCACTGGGAATAAGATACCCCAGCATCTTCACAGACCTGCAGGGTTCTCATCTCACAGCTCATGGCAGCACTTTTTGGGGAGGTTTCCCCTCCTCACTGCACCAGGGGCGGGGTGGCAGGGGCACCTTGCACTTGTTGCCAAGGTCCATTGGCACCGGGAGTCTCCCCGAGATGCTGCATGACTAATGCATTTACAATGCTGCCCACACCTCAGGATGGTATTTCAGGGCCAAAGAATCCAATGAACCCAAATAAACGGGTATAAAATACTGAGACACGTCCCTCCCATGCAGGTGCCGGTGGGGAGCTTGGAGGTTTCCATCATTTGCTGGTGTTGTGCTGTTGTCTGTTATCGTGCTGCCTTTGTGCTGAGATAAGCTAACTGCATTCAGCCATTCAGAGTGATTGTGTTAGCTGCAGACAAACCAGAGCTGGTTAACCCTCTCCTGTTAGAGGTTTCAGCAGAATGGGTCTGATGAGATGCAAGGTTTAAGTCACATGAATGCTCACAGTCCCTTTTTTCTCTGTTTTTTTTTTTCCCTCCTGTGTGTATGTGGAGGTTTTTTGAAGGTGTTTTCACCGTGTTGCATAAAACCACTCCTGCAAGCCCTGGTGCCTTCAGCTGTAAGGACTGGTGCAAGGCAGGGCCCAAGGTGGACTTGCCCATCCCAGTAGTGGAGCCTTTCCCTTCCATGAAACCCAGACTGGTGCTCACCAACAGCCTTGGAGCTCAGCACAATGTTGCTGATAACAGTTGGTGCAGAACGCAAAGCTTTCTCTGGAATCTTTTCGTAAGGGCAGTTCATTTTTTCACCTGACTTTCAAGCAGGGAAATCCTGTTGCTACATGACTGAATAGCACCATGCTTGGATCCTATCTCCCCTTTGGATTTCCCACACTGTATCACTGTCTCAGGTGTGTCCATAGAGACAGCATCATTCTTATGTTTCCTGTACACTCAGATTAGATAGACTATTCCTCCCATAAGTGGCTTATGGGATGCAGTCATGAGTGATGACCCAACCCCAGCAGCAGTTCTGCATGGGACCTACAGAGGTCCCAAAGCCTGGGAAGGTCCCAAGCCCTTGGAAATCACCTTCACCAGGTGGTGAGCGTGGTGGTTCAGCTGTGGTGCTGGAGATAGCAGTAGTGTGTGTAGCGATGTTCTCACGCAGCTTGTCAACCTGCAGGTGAGGATTCAGAGCAGCACCCGTGGCTGCATGGAACAGGTAGAAGAGGGCTTCCCATGTGGGCAGGCAGTGCCTGGGATGGTTTCTTCCTGTGCAGCCCTGAGGATGAGCTGGCACACCCCAGGTGATGTCCTCATACATTTGGCTGAACTCGGGGCCACCGCTCCCTCAGGTGGCAAAGACCTTTGGAGGCTTATAGCCCATCTCTGAGCCATGTAAAGACACGTGAATCACAGCGGGACAGCCAGGGCGTGTGTCCCTGAGCATCACCAAGGGCCCTGCACTTGCTGTGACGCCTGCTGGCTTTCCCTTTCCCAGTGACACACCACAGGGATGTGTCACATGCAGGATGATGTGGCTGTGAGTCAAGGTGACATCGGGTGCCTGCGGGGTGAGGCTGTGGGCTCCTCCCTGGGCTCCATCTGCTGACACTGCCCACGCACCTTGGAGATGCTGTTCACTGCAAAATAGGTCTCCTTTTGCTGGGGAAGCAGAAATTTCTCTCTGTATAAAGTGGGAATTGTGCCAACGAGTGGCACAGACCTAACTGGGGTCTGCGTTTTTGGTGGGTGGAGATGGATGCATGCCTGACTATGTGCGGGCCAGGGGAGACCAGCACAGGGTTTGCAACTCATAGGGAAAAAAAGCACTTTTTACAGTAATATTCCAGATAAGTAGAAGCCAAAAATGTTTCTTTTTAACCAGAGCCTCTTCAGTAACATTACAAGTTCAGACTTCATGACATTTTCCACTCTGAGGCGAATTTCTACACAATTTCCATTTGGGATTCTTTGGTGCTTTGCAAAGATCTCTCTTCAGCCCCCCCTGAGGCTGGTCCTGCTGGGCACATGGGACTCAATGGGTGTGTGGGGGCACAGCAGGATAGGGGCCCATAGCCACGGGGACACCCACTGGGTAAATGTGCCCCGTACCCATGGGAAGATGCTGCTTTAATGCACGGAGAGATGAATTACTGCTGATTTATCCATTGCAGAGCTGGATGTCTCACCCACTCTCACCTTCTGGACTTGCTTCATAGTTCCTGGAAAGAGACAGGTATCTCCATCCAGCTCTTAGATACCTCTATCTTCAGTTTGCTCTGTCCCTGGGGCCTCTCCATCCCCAGGGATGCTCTCCAAATTTTTGGCACCACATCCTCCCATTCCCAGCATTTTTTGGCTGGTGGGACAGCATCCCGAGCATCCCCAGCCTGTTTTTGTGATGCCATCCATCATCACTCTCCCTGTCCAGGCATCCCGGTGGGAGCAGTTGGACTGGGGCAGCAACAAGGGAAGCCCTTGGCTCTGCAGGAATGCACTAATTGCTGCTGAACAAAAGCTGCTTCTGTGCTGGAGCCTTGGGCAGCCCTGCATGAACACTCCCAGTGTTTTCTGCTTGGGTTTTGCACACACTCCTGGTGTATTTGCAAAGGACTTTATCTTTTCTTGTGCTGTTCTACTTAAATGGCATATTCTGGCCATGCCAAGAACTCACCCTGGTGTGCTTATGGAGAAAACATTTTCCCCTTCTCCTTTTCTGATAGAGAGCTGCCCGCTGTGATCTACCCTGAGTGGTGCTACCAGGCAGCGTTCAGCTGCACAGCTCGCTTTGGAAGCATCTGGCAGCTGCCAAAGGAAGCACTCCCCTGGTGCCTGGTATTTCTTAAGAAGAAGTCCCCAGCTGATGCCCTCTGTCATGCTTGCCCAGCTCCCCAGCGGACGGTGACTCAGCTGCTCTTTGATTCCTGCAGCACTTTCTGCTGAGGCAGCATTATGGTCCTTATCAGCCCGGGTCCGACGGGCGGGCAGTGCTGGCGCCCGCACATCCCCTGCGTGGCACCGGGCTGCCTGCGCTCCCAGGGCTCCCAGAGCTGCTCCCCACGTTACTGCAAGCAGCCCCTGCACAGAGATGTGCTGCAGGGCTCTGGGTGCAAATCTCCCACCCCAGCCCCGTTCCCAGGACGCGTGTCCTCGCAGCAGGGAGGAGCAGGGATGGACGGACGGACGGATGGAGTGATGTGATCGTATGTTCCTACGTTTAAATAAAGTTGAGCCAAGGCAAGGGTGAGGCAACCGCAGTGTGAGCAGGGCTGGAAGTGCTCATTGTCATTCCTGAAGTGCAAAGAGAGAGGAGCAGAGTGTGCAGGAGACAGAAGTGGCACCGATGCTGGCACTGCTCTGGAGCCCTTACAGTGTGTCTTTACGCACTTGGCACTTTATGAGCCATCCAAACGAGCTGTCTCTGGCCCCGAGGACAGCTTTTATTGCAGGCGGGGCCACCGAACAACGTCCATCGTATTTTTATTTGATTATAATCTTGATGAAGCATGGCCATTATAGTTTACATTTTCCTTGCCGTGTGCCATCTCCCTTTTCTGTTCTGGAAGATTTCCAGGGATGGGTTGAGCCCTTCTTATATCTGACCACGTCTCTTTTTAAGCTCTTCGCCTCCAGGCAGGGATGGGAAGTGCATGGGAAAGGTGCAGACCACATCCCCATTTTCTGGCTGGTCAGAGGCAGAGCGAAGCTAAGTGCAATGCATCCTGCAGCATCGCAGCACTGTGTCTGCACCCAAACCAGCCCTGACTTATGTGGGGGGTGGGTCTCTTCTCCCCAGGATTAGCGCAGGAATGTCTGCCAGTGGCTGGAATAAGCTGCAGGAAACCAAACCTGTGCATAGCTCCTGCAAAAGATAATGATTTAACTGTGGGATGAGGAGGAAGATGCTCAGCGGCTGAGGCAGAGCAGATGTGTTGGTGGATGGATGGCAGGAAGGCACCAGCCTGGCCTGGCTTCACTCAAGCTCATCCTGACAAACGCAGCCTGACAGGAAGGTATAGAAAAGCAGAAGATTTGCGCACTGAGCCTGGCAGGAGTTAATTACATAATCAATCATAGAGGGGAATGAGGATGGAGATCCTCTGAGCCTTCCTTCAGCCTTATCATGCCGACGTTCAGGAGAGGAACACAGGGCTGGAGAAACAAAGTCTCTGCTTCTGTCCTTGTAGCTCCTCTGTGGGCGCAGCATTTTAACATCAGACCAAGAGATGAGTGAGAGTGCTTTGCGACAAATAGGATGGGAGTATCTCAGCTGCTGCAGCCCCTGAATAATGGTTCTCAGAAAAGAGACAGACCCTTCAGCAGGGTCTGTTGTGATGGGACAAGAGAAAGTGGTTTCAAACTGAAAGAAGGGAGATTTAGGTTGGATATACTCTAAAGGCAGTGAGGCAGTGGCACAGGTTGCCCAGAGAGGTGGTGGTGCCCAATTCCTGCAGACAGCCAAGGTCAGGGGATGGGCTCTGAGCACTGATGGAGCTGTGGGTGTCCCTGCTCAGTGCAGGGGGTGGCACCAGGTGGCCTTGAGGTGTCCCTTCCAACTCCAACCATCCTGTGATTCTAATTTTCCCTAAGAAAAATCAGGTTAATTGAAGTTGAACAGAAATGTGCTGACTCCAACAACATTTTCCAGCCACAAAAAAGGAAGTTGCAATGTTTTGCTTGGATGGTACTAAAACTTCAGCAGAGGGTGAATATTTCACTTCTGTTCCGTAACTTAAATTAATTTCGTGTAACGTAGGCTTTAAACTTTAATATATTGTCTTCATAGTTTGTATAATTCCATGTGTACATAGTACATAATTTATGAAATATGTAGGAAAGAAAGGAATAATGAAGAGTCGAAGTATGCATGAAAGAGAAGGGGGTGGTATGGGATAACCAGCATGGAGGGAGGGTCCTGCCTGACCAGCCTAGTGGCTTTTTGTGGTAGCTTTAAGGCCACAGCACTGAGCAAGGAGCATGCCCAGCATCAAACAATGGCTTCACCACCAACTGGATTTGATGGTGAGCTTATTCCATCCAGGTCCTCGGGATCACAACGTTTGGCAACTTGGCCAGCGTTTGCCAACAAGGCAGGGTGAACACACATGGTTTTGAGCAGTTTTTCGGAAATGCTATTGCCCTATAATCCTTTAGCACTCTTATCTGGGAAAAACCATTTTGGCTTTTGGGACACCTTTGAATATCGACCATATGGCCCTGGAGCTACCTGCAGCCTTAGGAGAAACCTTGAGAAGAAAAGTGTGCTTTGTTCTCAGCATCCTGAGCATGGTTCTGAGAAGGACCAAAGCTGCAAGGCTGTGGGGTGGGATCTGGGGCAGCACAAGGCAGCCGTGGGGGCTCTCCCACCATTTGCACCAGCCCAGAAACATTTGGAGGAAGAAAACACCTTTGGGTTTCTAATAACAGCCTCCTAAGTCAGCTGAACAGGTTTTACTTTATTTTTTTTTCTTCTCCACAAAAGGCTTCATTGTGTCCAAAAGCAGTTTTCTTTCAGAAAAAAAAAAAAAGAAAAGAATAATTTTGATGGAAAGTATTTTACTAAATCTAAGCGAGGCTGATACAAAGCGCTGCCAAGAAAGAGGGAATGAATAAACCCATGGCAGTGGTGCGTAGAAGGAGAAATATCACGCAGAGCCCTGGGGCTGGCTGTGCCTGGGGATGGGCACACCGCGTCCCCCAATGGGTGTTACCAACTAAATCTGCTTTGCTCAGCAGCTGGAGCACAGGGCCTTCAGATCGAGTCTTTCTGCATATCCCTTGGCTTGTTTTCCTTAAAGGAAGGAAAGATCTTAATTCCAGCATTCCAGCCTGGCTCCCAAAATAGACGGCTCTAAGAATAGCTCTTCCCTGCTGCCTCAGGGCAGGATGTGCTGGGAGGCAAAAGGGCTGGGGAGGCGTGAGGTGCTGGCCCCAAATGGCCAGACCTCACTGCTACAAGATGAGTTTAGCTCTGACATCAGGTCGCTGGCCCCGTGTGGTTGTGTTGGTGGGCTTGGAGCTGTGGGAGGGCCCTCATGCTGTGAGGTGGCAACGCCTGAACACTTTGGGTCTCATTAGTCCCTTGTTGTGGTCACCTTGTCATGCTTTCGTAAGCAAATGGGTGGTTTAAAAAGCAATCTCAGAGTGAGAGTTGGGTTCCTGGTATAGCCTTATGACCCCAGCAACTGTGGCTTTAAGTGTTTCTCCTAAAGCCATGAAACACTTCCACGGAACGCTTAATAAAGCAATAAATCTGGCAGCTCATGCAGGTCCTTCCGCCCTTGTTTCCTTTCTTTCAACACTGGCAAAGGAGTGCAGTTGTCATAAGTCATACACACCCCAGAAGCTGGGAGCTCTGCATCTCCAGTCCAAGCTCATGGACAAGCCCCTGTGGGGCACAGCCTGGCCCACCCAAGGGTAAAGGTGTAGAGCAGAACAGCAGAATTGATCCTTGCCATGAAATGCCCAAGTGAGTGAATGAGCCAGCTCTGCTTTTACAGCCCAGCGTTACAAGGGCGGCGATTTATGTATTCAGGTGGATTTGAAAAATGTTGGCCCAACACCATGCAAAACTCCCTGGGTTTGGCCATCGCTCATTCTGTGCTTTGGGCTTTCCTCAAGTAAAACCCAGGGTGGGTGTAGCGGAACCGCACAGCCCCACATCTGAAGGACGGCTTGCACGTAACAAGGAAAGCCCCCAGGAGCTGAACTGCATGCTCCGGAAAGACGGAAAAATAATAACGTGGAAAAATGTGTGCTCCACCAGGCTGTGAACCTGAGACCCTTTGGAGTGTGGTTGGGAAAATCAGGGTAGGTAGTCAAGACGGTGCCAAAATTTCAGCTCTGGAAGGTTTGATCCAGCCAGGCTGCCTCCTACCTGCACCGCTGGCACTTGAGGGGAGCAAACTGCGTGGAATTGGAGCAGTCAAAGGGTTTCATCCTGTGGTGCTCCTGCCCTTATTTTCAGCCTCACCTGTGCAGTGTGCTTGGGAGAAGAAGGATGTGGAAGTGCCATGTCCCACCAAGCTCTCTGTCCAGCCCTGCACAAAGCAGAGCTGTAGCAAGGCCACTGCTAAATCCCTTAATCCATTGGTGTATATTTCATGATGTGTTGCAGATCTTTTCTGGTTATTTTTTCCTTTGGCATCCTTCAGCTGGTTTTATCTATTTGCATTGCTCTACGGTGGAATCAGAGCACTTTGTAGGGGTGGCAGGAGAACATCCGTGTACTTGGCCATACAGGTGCTTGGAGGTGGACATGTTCCTCCATTCCTGTTAGCGCTCCGTGTCCACAGTCAGAAAGCATTAATGTGCCCTGTGCCAACACACGTTGGGTGAAACATCCCCAGGGTTCAGGAAGAACCTTTCGGATTTAGAGCCCATCGGCTGAGCCCTGCAGCAGGTACTGCACACTGTGAGTGGACCACGATGACCCAAGGATAAAAATTGCACGTAACGTGAGATGAAGCATCAGGCAAAATATTTATGTAATGAAATCTTAATGATGGTGCTAAAGGTCTGCGGTGGGGCAGGCGGCAAGGGAATGCTCCTCTTGCTGCATGTAGGAGCAGATAGGTAATGAAACACACAGGGGCAAAGAAAATGGTCTTTCTAATAGGAAGTGAAGATTCCAGCTCCAGTCCCAGCACAGTGCTCGGCCAAGCGAGTTTGGTTGTGTCAGTGTCCTTACCCAGAAGCTAGACTGGGTAACAGCAGCCGGCTACACCAGCTCCTATCACACATTGCACATTGCAGTGGCTTTGAGCTACCCATGCTTAATGCTTATCAGAGCTCTCAGTGGCCAAATCAGATAAAAGGAAATTTCCTCTGGAGATAGACAATCCCACGAGCAAGCAAGAGATACTGAATAATAACAGCTGCATGGAATTACTGCTTTGTTGCAGCAGAAGTCACTGCAAGTGAGCTCTGCAGAAGTGCTAAAACCTGCCCTGCTCAGGCACAGACTGGGGGGTGGGTGGAAAATCCAAGTGAAAGCAACTTGTGTCTGCATTGCTGGGCTCAGGCTGCAGCCGTGGGAGGTCCCAGGGTGGGGTGTGCGGATGGCAAAGGGCAGGCGTCCCCTGTGAATTTGTCACCTCCGCAGCCAAGCACCCGGAGCCCAGTGAGGCAGAGGGCACGGGATGGGGGATGCGGTGTGGGCTGGCGGAACCCTTCTTGCTGCCTGCACACAGCCAGCAGCTCAGCACTGGGTATTGCTGCTGGTGGAGCAGAGCTTTCTGGGCGCTTCCATAGCGGGATTGCCTTCAGCCCTTGCTGTTTCCTGAGGCAGAACCCGAGGTCCCTCCCGTCAGCTCTGGAGACTCTGTGATCCTTTCTCTGTTAAACAGGAGCCTGAATATGACGACAGTAAAAGAAATGCAAAAATTCTCCCACCCCTTTCCAACCCAAAGCCTTGCCAAGGCAATAAAAAGCTTTAAACAATAGCCGATGACATGAACCAGTCCTTGAATAGCCTGCCAAGGCTCACCTTAAGAGAGTAGGTCCAAAAATAAACACGAACCTATAAAAAGCCCCACAGACTTAAAGATAGCATTCCCATTGTGCTAATTGCTTTCACATCTGGCTCAGAAATGACGAGTGTGTATGAGCATGGAGAGGCCACCAATAACTCACTGCAGCTAAGCACAAAAGCATGTGCCTAGCATTAATCACACCAACCATCTATTTCCACTCAGCAGATCTCAGATGCTCGGGCTTAATTTTAGGTTTGTGTTTAAATCGTGCTGAAATGTTGGGGCTGGCGGAGATGGTAATGAACAGCACATGGTTGAAGGCTTTCACGGGTGGGATGCTTCAAGGCCAATGTAGAGGAGCAGAACTCATCTCAGTTCCTCACCCTCCATGGAAACAAGCCAGCCCTGGGGTGCTGGGAGATGCCCTGTGGCAAATCCATGGCTGCCCATCACCACGAGGTGCACAAAGGAAAACTGTGTGGTCTCCTACGTCATTCCCTGCCTGCCAAGGAGAGGGCCAAACGGCCAACTCAAAACCTGACCTCCTGCAAATATTCCCCTGCTATTTCCTACAGCTGCTGAGAACATCCCCAGTAAATGAGAGGAAAGGCTGCAAGGACAGGAGTTATCTGCACCCCAACCTTGCGGGAAAGGAGCTGCAGTTTGGTGGTTGTGACTCATCCCGAGAGCTCAGGGAGGGATTTGTAATGATTTATTCATGCCATGTTATTGTTTGGAAAGCTCACTCATGTGCTGCTACGGTTAAACTAAATAATTAATCAACCAGTCTACTCTCTAATCTTGATCCACTCCTCTCTTTATGAAGAGCCTCGAGGTGAAGATCACCAAAGAGGCAATTTTCCATGCTTGGTATCTTTAGAAACCAGAACTTGGAGGCTAGCTTCCAGCAGGCCTGGCCTTACTGAAGGCCTAAGGATGGAAATGACGTTCATCTGGGAGAGTGGGGTTCATCCACCTTGCCTCAGTTAGGTGTCTGATTCTTGTACTGCTTTTGGGATGTGGGAGAAATGCGCCTTCCTTGCACTTCTAACCCTTACGAAGCACCTGGGGCAGTTCAGATGGTGGCTTTGAAGATGTCTCTTCTCCCCAAGCACAAAGGAAAATGTTTCAGGTTGCAATGCCTAAACCTAGGTGAGTTAACTCCTCCTCAGCACATCCCCGTGGGTCAAGCTGGGAGAAAGGAGCTCTTGTACATCCTGAGCATTGTCACTTCATCCTCAATGGCACTGGGATCTCCACTGAGTGTGTCCTGTTGGTTTATCTCATTCATTTATTTGGTGCATTCAACAAACGCGGTGAATTGCCTTCCAGGAGGGCTGATCCAGCAGCGCTGGGGCAGGGCTGCAGATGGGATGTGCTCACCCCACTGGGATAAGGGCACGAGGAGGTGGGCATGGCCACTCCAGCCTTTGCACCAGGAAAACTGGAGGGCAATCAGGAAGGCAGGGCAGGCCTGAGGTTCTGTCTGGGGCCCTCACTACAGCCTGCCCTTCTTCCGCTGTGATTGGTGCAGAGGAACAGCTAGAGTTTCTTGATAGGAATGTCAGGGTTTTGCTAAGCTGAAAGTCAGGGTGGAAAAGGAGACAGGAACTCCTGCAGAAAATGTAGGTTGTGGGAAAGCAATCACTAACCCCTCGGAAATGTGACAAAATGCACACAGCGTGCACAGATAAGAAACAATTCTCTCACTTCATTGCCACTGATTTGTGCAAAATATTTGGTTTATTGCTCATGCCTCTGCAAAAACAGCAAGGTATGTACAGCAGGCGTCCACCTCAGAGCAAGAAAATGTTTCACAACACACGTTTTTAGCAGTTTTTCTATGAATAGCTCCTGTGTGAGAATGCGGGATGGGTCTGCACGTACACACAAGATGTTTTCTCAAGGCTTCCCTAAGAGGGTCACCTGCACTGCAGCATTAACAGGTTTGTTGTTGCAGAGTTCATCCCACTTTAAAATAGACCAAGGAAGAGGACTCTGGTCCTGCTGGGACCACATTTTTGTAGCTGTTTAAGGAAACGAAGGAAGTGACTAAAAGGAGCTGAAATTAGCCACAAATTTGAATTTGGAGCCACCCCTTATTTAGGGGAGGACATTTGCCTTGCTAGGGCTCACTGTCCTCATGCTGAGAGCAGAGAAGTTTCTCCAAGCATGGGGGAAGGACATGAAGGACGATGAGCCCCAGATGTTCTCCAGTGGCTGTGCAAGTCCAGAGCCATCTTCTTCCTCTCCCAGCTGCTCAGCCTCCCTTCTATATCCTTCAGGTGTCCAACCTGCAGCCCTTCTCCTGCAGGTCCCATCTCTGGCACAGCAGTGAGAGGTTTGGTAATGGCCAGAACCCTATTTTCCCAATGGCCACATGTGGACTGCACAGCATCCCAGGCCTCATCTCGAGAGCCCTTGGCCTCCATCTTTTATGCTCAACTACAGCTTTCACTGGAGCCAAATCCCAGCAGAACCCTGGGAAGTGCCCCTCATTTCCCAGCCAGATGGAGCCAGGAGCAGGACCTGCGCGCTGCAGCTTCTCCTTAGAAGCCAGCCTTGCTTTCACAGAAAGATCAGATCTTGAAACCTGTTAGGATCCTGAAATAGCCCTGGGCCAAGAGGAGCATCCCTTCAGCATGGCAGCACAGCACACACCACACCTGCTCTATTTATTTCTTAATTCTTCATGAATTGATGTGTCTTTGGCAAAGTATTCATAGATTATAGGTCCCTTTCAGGCAGACACAGTGAAGGAGAGAGAGGAACACCCAAAGCAATGCAAAGCATTGGGCTAGGCTATGTAGCCTCTGACAGATGCTAAATGAAATCTGGATCTGGGTATTTTCAGAAGGGTGGTTTCTGATCCCAGCCTCATGCTATACTGATTTGCATTCAGAATGTAGAGCTGTGGCAGAAAGATTGTCAGCTTTTGGCAGTAGATTTTGTACTTGGGTATCTAAACCCAGCTCACGGATGGGGGCTGGAGCTCAAAGATCTTCAAGGTCCACTCCAACCTCGGTGATTTTCGCCAATTTGCTGTTGTTCCCTAGGAAGCTCCCGCCCTGTGTGCTTCACCCTCTAATTACAACAACATCTAATTATTATTGCTCAATTTCAGTAAATCCCCCAAAGGCAGTGTGGTGGCCTACAGCAAAGAATGGCATCCTGCAGCGATTCACCTGCAGGGCGTGCAGAGGGGATGGATGCGGGGTTGCTCCGGGCTGTGTGTGTCCCTGTTGAGACAAAGGAGCCTTGCTGTCCTTGAGTTACTCTATCTGGCGTAGCTGTAGAAGAGCAGCTTTTGTGCTCAGGCTTTATTTCAGTTTGATGAGGTTGATTCTTCACCCGGCTAAAGCAAGACATGTGTTTAAAGTGAAATCAAAGCGTGCTGAACTTTGTATACACAAAGCAGTTGGATGGAATTAGTTATGACGTCAGGTCTTTGGCAAGGCTTTCTGCCCACAAAAAATTGTAAAGTGTTTTAGTACGGCCCCTGTCTGATGCTGTGATTGGTGGGAAAATGAGGAGAAACTGAAAATAAGGGAGAAGAAAGGACAAAAGTTTCAGCCTGAGTATTTGGTGAACCATCCACACTGCTGACAGTTTGTCTAAAGCGGTGGAAATGGAGCAGCAGAAAAGGATTCCTCTGATAAAAGCGTGACACAGGGCTGGCCCAGGAGCACCAGCACTGGCTGGTATGTTGTCTAATGAGGGCACTGGGTTGCCCATCAAGAGCACTGGTTTGACCAGGAGTGGCACTGGCAAACCAGGGGTGGCACTAGGATGCCCAAGGACAGCAATGGGTTGTCAACTGAGGGCAATGTGCTGCTGGGCGGTGGGACCAAGTTGCCCAGCAAAGTCACTACATTGCCCAGGGCTGGCACTGTGTTGTCCATCAAGGGCACTTGGTTTGTCCAAGTGCTGTTCTGAGCTGTCCATGGCCAGTAGTAAGTAGCCCAGGGCCAGAAGTAAGTGGCTCAGGTCCAGTACCAAGCTGCCCAGTGACAGCAGTAGGATGCCCAAGGCAGGCACTAGGCTGTCCATCAAGAGCACTGGGTTGCCCAGTGGTTATTTGGCCAGTACCAAGTTGCCCAGCGATGGCAGTAAGTTGCCCAGGGCAGGCATTATCTAGAGCACTGCATTGTCCAGCGCCATCACCAGGTTGCCATAGCAGCTGCACGATGTTGCCAAGGCAAAATTCAGTTGTGGGGAGCCCAGTGCCCATAGCAACGCATTCCTGGTGCTGTGCCACTTGGGGCAGCTGGGTGCTGGGGATACTGCACACCCAGTGCTGCTGCCACTGAATCTGACAGCGCAGCCCCCAGGCAGCCCCTGAGAACTCACCCAGGGAACTGAGGGTGAGCATATGCTTTAACTGGGAGGGGAGGGGCAGCTAAAAGGCAGATACTTCTCATAACCTCCCCACTTGGCATGTGGATTATATCTCTTGTACTCAGAAGGATGTGCTCAGGTGGTGGGGATGTCTGTGTTCAGGGGTGGCAGAAAGTGTCACCTGGGGATGGTTGATCCCAAGGGGAGGGAGGAACACTTATTTCAGCTGGTAACCCTGATCCATTCCCAAGGGCTTTTTTTTCTCCCTTTCTAAAGATGTCAGTAACTGAAAGGCAATTATTTGTCTGTGGGGGTGGGAGCCAGGGAAGTCATCTCCTGCTCCCTGTCTCAGATACAGACGGAGATGGGTGAATTTTCCCAGCAGGGTCAGAGGGCTGAAGGGACTGCTTTGTAGGACCCGTCACACACACAGGTTTTTGTTGGACCCGAGCTCGGACATTTCATCCTTGGTTCTGCCAGACTGGCTTTGTGTTTGCACGTGTATTTTTGCTAACTCTGAGAATGCTGCATTTTGAGACAGCGTACACCTGAATGCATCAAACCTTTACAGGCACCAGAGATAAAGCATCCTCTGCTGCGAGCAGCCTGGCATTGCCGTCAGGGCACAGGACCTGATGTCCCTATGTTTCCCATCCACCTCTTTTTAAGATTTTGGGTAGGAAACCATGAGTTGTTGCTGGCCCAGCCCCTTTTTAGAGGTGCGCTTTGTTGCAGAGTTGACTAAAAGAGAAAAACCCCTCTTTCCCAAAGGTATTATGACTTTAAATACAAGCCAGCCCCTCAGCTTGCCTACAGAAGCAAATTGCTCAGGACAGTCCAAGAGGAACAACTAACTCTTAAGATGATTGCTTGCACTGACACTTTGTTCTAGAATAAACGCGAGTTCATTACATGAGAACACCCCATTTCTTCCTTTGCAAGGCAAAGGAGATAGCCCTTCTCTTAAGGTGAAATAGGTGGGTTTTTTTTTCAAATTTGGATGTAGCGCTGCACAGCTCAGCGCACCTGCAGGTCCTTGCTTGAGCATTTGATGCCAGTGAAGGTGCAGGGATGAGGATGGAGCCCCTTGCCCACAGATCACGCAAGGTTGGTAGCAGCTGTGTGTCCACAGGGAAGCAGCTATTGGGCTGGCAGTGGAACTTTTAAAGAGAAAATCACATCTGGAGCACTGTAAGATCAGCAGATATGCTGGCCAAAAGAAACAAAAGAACAGCAGAGAATCCAGTTTCATAGGTATGACAGACTGAAGAAAAACGAAGACATAGTATCTGTCATTCTCCTTAGCGCCATGATTTGTTTCTCTCCGCTTCTCAAGTCCTGACTCTCAATATTAACAACGAAGCCAAATCCCAGTGTATACAAATACTTGGGACACTGTCTGAAGGGATTTGCTTTTGAGAGCTCGAAGCCTGTGTGGGCACTGCGTGGCTGCTGTGTGTGTGGCTGTTTGCGTTACAAGCTGCACGCCTTGCTGCAAGAAGTGAGATTCTTTTCCTCTGCCTCCTCCCTGTGCAGGACCCGGACCCAAAGAGCGGTGCCCATGGAGCTCGTTGGCTCACCCCTATCGGCGACCCGCGCCCACCTGCGATCGACCCCCGCCAACCTCCTGCCCGCCATCAGCACCATGGCTTCCAGCTACAAGAACCATTTCCCCTATTACCCCTTGCCCCAAACGTTCAACCTGCCCTGGCTGCCCAGCTCCTACTACAGGACGGCTACCAACAACCCCACCTTGGCTGCCTTCTCCGGAGGTGCCCAGGGGCTGGTCCCCAGCAAGATGCTCCCGTTCGTGTCCAACAGGACGTCCCTCTTCACCCGCTACACCCCGGACGACTGGTACCGCTCCAACCTGACCAACTACAGGGAATCGGAGACCTCACGGCACAACTCGGAGAGCCTCAGGGTCGACACCTCCCGCCTGATCCAGGACAAGCACCAGCAGACGAAGAAAACCCAAATGGAGAGCACCAAGAACCTGGGAGAACGTGTCAATGACATTGAGTTCTGGAAGTCGGAGCTCTGCCATGAGCTGGATGAGATGATCGGGGAGACCAACGCGCTCACGGACATGAAGAAGCGACTGGAAAGAGCCTTGGCAGAGACAGAGGCCCCTCTGCAGGTGAGCCCTGTGCTGCTGGAACATCTGCAGCCATTCAAACGTCTCATTAAGTTTCATTGGAGCTCCGTAATGTCTAGAAAGTTTTTACTAAGAGACCATTAGTTAAGTTAGCAATAAACAAGCCCCTCGCCATCTGCTTACAGCCCCTATCAGCTCATGCTGAGCACATCAGAACACTATTTGCTAAACCAAATATTTTTATAAGCTGTATATCCAAAATCTCAGATTGGGGTGGGAAAGCCCATGTCTTGCTATGAGAATTGAGTGAGGTTGGTGTCCAACTCGACGCAGGTCCCCATATCCAGCTGTGGGTACACAGGGCCATGTGCACTCCCTCATAGGATTCAGTGCTGAGGTTGCAGCTCGGCCACTCATTGCCAGCCAAGCCCTGCCCTGCACACATTTTTCTTCTCTGTGCTCACCTATAATTTCTTTTCTCTTACATGATTTAAGGTGGGGACCACCCCTTTGGGGAGCCCCATCCATGTAGTTTGCTGTGTCCTCAACAGGTCGCTCAGGAGTGCTTGCTTCACCGGGAGAAGAGGATGGGCATTGACCTAGTCCATGACAATGTGGAGAAACAGCTCTTCACGGTGAGCCTGGCTGAAGCTCCTTCTGCCTGAACTGCCCTAAGCAGGTCTTGCAGCCCTGTCCCATAGCTGACTCTTGGGCTCAAAATTCTTCAAACCCCAGGCTAGGAGATGGCATTTGCATCAGCAGCATGTCCACATTTTGGGGTAAGATTTTCCCTTTTAGCTGAAGAACAGCTGTGACTCTGTGTAGCATACAGGGGAGTCCTTGGTGCCCTTCAAGCAGCAGTGTGTGCCCAGCAGCTTGTCTGCTTTTCCCAACTCTATTAGTCAGTTTAAGAAAAGATATTACATCTACCCCTAGCTTTGCTTTGCTAGGCTGCAGTTGGACTGCTGCTCCGTGTACTTAGGCAGTGCATTTTATAGGAGTCATAAAAACGTGCCCTCCTGCCTGCCTTTACATAGTTTGCTTGGAATTATGATTAAAAGACAAACAAACAAGATGAGAGCTGGCCCAGAAGATGGGATCCTAACCTGGGGTACAGAGAAATGCAATCACTGCAAGGGCCTCGCGAAGCTGGGAAGGAAGTGGCAGCCCCTGGGACTGTGAAGCCACCGCTCCAATTAGAAGATTTTTTCTTGTGAGTCAGGCCCTAAAAAATAAGCAGATTGCCTTAAAGGTCGTGAGATTTTAAGGACAGAAATTCAGAGTTGGTATCTTCATAATGGCAGCCTGGACTGCAAGCATTGAGGACACATTTAGGCCATGCTTTTCAGATGGTTATTGCAGAGAGAGGGTGTAAATGTGTGGTTTAGGAGCACTAATCACTGCCTCCAGTAATTGGGGCCGCACAAATGTGGTGGAAGTGTGCTGAGGTCAATACATGCCTTCCTCCAGCCTCATTCTTAGGAGTGGCTGTGAATTCACTCTGAAGCAAAGTATGTCTCTTCTCACTCTGTTTGTATGGGATTTCTCCTGGGGAAGAAAACATTCTGGGAGCAAAAAGGGCAGGACCTAACTGGGGATGGAGGTGTGTAGTTCATCCAGGTCACCACTTAGAGCAGGTCAGGATCTGGCCTGCTGCCATATGGTGGCTCTAACCATCACTTGGCATAGATGTCAAGATAAAAAAATCCTTGGTCAATCCCTGCAAGTCAATGCACAGGCTGCACCTGTGGCCATGGCCTGGTCCTGTACCCACTCTGGGTCACTGCACTGAGATTGGAGGCCCAAGGGGATGCATGTGACTGGGACCAGTGGGTGTGGACACTGATGTGGTCGTGCTTTGTCCCTGCCCAGGAGGTGGATGTCATCAGGTCGTGCCAGGACAGGATGCAGCGCTACCTGGACAGAGCCAAAGCCCAGCTTGCGTAAGGCTTTGCGTATGGCTGAAGCCATAGAATTGTAAAATCATTAAGGCTGGAAAAGATCTCTAAGGTCATCAAGTTCCTCTAAAGTCATCAAGTCCAACCCCAGTCCACCCCCACCATGCCCACCAACCACGTCCCTCAGCGTCACATCTCTGCAGTGCTTGAACATCTCTAGGGACGGTGACCCCACCACTTGTGCCAGTGCATCACCACTCTTTCCGAGAAGAAATTTTTCCAAGTATCCAACCTGAGTCACTTTGTAACGTGAACACCCAGCAGGCCTCTGTCCTCTGCCCATCCCACAGCTATGAAAACCCACTGCTCCCCAGGAGCAGCCCCAGGGAAGCCATCCCGCCCCAGCAGCCCCACTGACAGCTGTCGTCCCACGCTGCAGGTCCAACAGAGCAGCCCAGCACGAGGTGGAGAGGGACCTAGCTGACAAGCAGACAGCCCACCGCATCGATGGCAAGTGCCACCACCTGCGGAACACCTCTGATGGCATCAGCTACTACCGCGGCGTGGAGAGGGTTGATGCCACGTGAGTCCCTGGGGACCAATGGCATGGCACTGGCTGTCCCCAGCCCGATGGCCATGGCATGGCACATCCATCCCATCCCAAGCAGCACATTCGGTGGGACGATGAAGGGGGCAAAAGCAAAATACAGAGGGTTCCACCTAATTAAATATTATATCAGGGTTCAGCGATCAGCCTGACAGCAAATTCAGCTCAGCACATCGACACAGCCCATTAGGTCCGTGCATATTTTGGGCGATGTGTCAGTGCTTGCCCGCGCACTTCACATTGACGTAAGGTCTGGGGGCTCACCCTGCCTGCAGTGCGCTGGCAGCAAGCCCGGATGGCCTTGAAGATAAAGGAAGAGAGCAGGGTGCTGGGATGGAGTTCAGCTGCTCTTGGGTGCCAGGAATTCAGATTTGGCTCTGCAATAAATGAACGATGACCGAAAGCAGAGATATGCTGCAAAGGGCTTGGGGAATAAATCTGCTGCACACACAGACACATGTGGTTCTTGGGGGGCATGGAGTGATTCAGTTTTTCTTGTGTTTGTATAATTCTCCACAGCGGAGCTCAGACATTTAGACAGGCAAATGAATGGCAAAGGATTGATGCTGAAATTCAGGGGGAGTAAAATGTGTAGAGGATCAGCATGTTTTACGTGGAGCTTATGTGGTATTTGAGGCTTTTGTTGACCTTGTTCTGGATGCTGCATGGGGTGAACTCCATCCCGAGCGCAGACAGGGAAGCGGTATTATCTAACATTGGCTTTTGTGTGAAATTGGGATAAATTACAAGCAAAATGCATCTGCTGCAGTCTGCGCGTTGTCACAGAGCTGTGAATCACTCCGCACTTGAATGCTGTTAACGTGTAAATATGAGGTCTGATTAGAATCTCGATTTTTCCGTGGGAATCTATTGTTTGTCTGAGCCTACATAATTATCGCAATGGTTGCCATGGATGTGTCAGCATCTGATAAGCTGTATTGAACAAATGGTGTCCAGATGTTTTGCTTTCAAGTGGTCAAAGAGCATGGATGCTGGGAAGGCTGTGTTTAAGCCAACCTGGTGGGTCCATGCTTGCCCATGGCAGCGTGCAGCCATCCCTGCCTCTCCTCTCTATGGCAGCATCTCAGTGCCGGACTCGTGGGCCAAGTTCACGGATGACAACATCCTGTGCTCCCAGAGCGAGCGGGCGGCCTCGGCCAAGCTGCGGGAGGACACTGAGAACCTGCTGGTGGTGACTGCCAATGAGATGTGGAACCAGTTCAACTCCGTCAATGTCGCCTTCACCAACCGCATCGCCGAGACTGCCGACGCCAAGAACAAGATCCAGACCCACCTGGCCAAGGTAGCCCCAGCCCTTCCCTTTTGGTACCAAACTGAGTGATGCTTCCCAAGAAAGAAAGAGCCTCCCTGCAGACCTGGCCCAGGGCTGGAGAAATGGGGCATGATGCTGTTATTTACGCATATAAAATTTTTAATTTACGAACTTGTTTCTTCGGCAGACACTGCAGGAAATCTTCCAGATCGAGATGAGCATAGAAAGCATCCGTAAAGCCATTAGGGACAAAGTGCCACCCCTGAAAGTGGCTCAGACCCGGCTGGATGAGCGCACGAGGAGACCCAACGTGGAGCTGTGCCGGGACAGCGCCCAGCTGCGGTGAGCTCCTTCCCAGTGGCTGGATGGGCCCACTGTGGAAGCATGAGCCCTTTACTCTCTCATAGCATCACCCTGAGAGCTCCTTCCCTTTGGGGGAAGAAGGGCACCCTTGCAGCAGATAGCAGTATAGGCTGTCCTCACCCACCCTGGGGACATGGGGAAACACAAACCCCTAGAGTGCAGGAGCAGGGGAGACCCCTGGCAGGCTGGGGCAGCTGGCTGGGCTACTCCTTGGCGTTCCTTCAAGGCCTTATCTGCCCCATCAGCAGGAGAGCCTTGGCCAAGGCTTCCTTCCACACCTCCTCCTCCACCCGCCAGCCTTCCCATGGTACCAAGTGCCTTGGCAGGAAGGCAAGGCAAAACCAGCAGCTTCCAGAGAGGCAGCAGTGAGGATGTGTCCCAGATGAGTGAATTGCCTCCATGACTCCTGGAGGTGACCTTGCTGCTGCTGTAGGCATGAAAGGAACAGCAAACCAAAACTGTCCAATTTGCAGGGTGGGAGGTTTGTGAATCTGGAGGAGTCTTGCCTTTTTTCAGCAAAAAAACGGGAAGCCTCAGCTGCTTCCTGCTCCATGTCCTAACATCCTGGTGTCAGCTCCACTCTGCTCTCGTTAGTATCACCCACAGGAGGAGAAGGTGGGACTGGATTGTCCCCAGCAGCCACCCCAATGCAGCAAGGAAGGGCTGAGATCCCGCCCTCAATTTCCTTGCAATGCTTCCAGAAATTGGGAGCTCAGTCAACCAGACCAAGGGGGAAACCCTTCTGCTTCTGTGCTTGACGGGGTGCCTTGCTGTTTCCCAGCCTCGTCAACGAGGTCCATGAGCTCGATGAGACCATCCAGAGCCTGCAGCAGCGGCTGAGGGACGCCGAGGACACGCTGCAGACACTGGTGCGGGCCAAGGCTGTCCTGGAGCACGACCTGGCAGTCAAAGCCAACTCCCTGTTCATCGACCAGGAGAAGTGCATGGGGATGCGCAGGAGCTTCCCCTGCACCGCGCGGCTGGTGGGCTTCGTCTAGGCTGGGAGGAGCCCCAATCCCTATGCAGGAGATGTTCTCAGCTTTGCTAGGATGACTTGAAAATCCATGACCACTCTTCCCGATGAAAGTCCCGACTAGAAATTAAATGTTCACTCCGTGTGTTACGTGGTCCACTGGATTTTTTTTCTCCCCTCCTTTCAGTCCTTTCAGGAGAAACAAACTCGGGTCTTCCTCCTTCTGAGTCTGTCTGTGGGAAAGCACAGGGGGAAGAGATGCTGTCAATTAGGTATTGACACCCATAATGTATTTCTAGCAGTGCATCAGAAGCACAAACCGTCCTGAGAAGCACTGCAGTGTGCTATCTTCATAAACAGGAAAAGTTGCACTTTAAGCATTTTTCTAATGATAATTTATTTTTGCTTGTGAAAAAATCTAACTGCCGTCTAAAATGTCAGCACTAGGATTTTAAAAGAAGGAAGTATCTCTGACCTGCTAATTGAGGAAAATGTGCCAGTTTTCATTTTGGTGAGTACAGATTGGTTCCTAATTTAAGATTTTGCTTTCAGTTTGTTGATAGGATCACCAAAATTCCAAGTTCTGCATGTGGCACCTTTGACTCCATAAAAACCATTGGTTCTCAGCTCCTCATTACCTTCAAACAAACAAACAAACAAACAAACAAACAAAAACCCCAGCAGCTGATTGGGGTAGAAACAAAGGTTTCTCTTCCAGCCCCAGCCTTGATGCTGTCCACATCCCTAAGGACACGTGTCCTGAGCAGACAGGAATGAGGATCTGGGTTGGTGCACAGCTGGTGTCAGCCAGACGGGAAACCAAGCACATCTCCCCCAAGTGTTGAGTGATCATTAAACAGCAGCAGCAGCAAGTTCGCTGGCCAAGAGTTTCTTCATCGGCACGTTTGGCAGCTTGGCCAGGGGAAAGGGTTTTCTTCCAGCCTTGTTGGAGCGTGAGCACCCAGGGGAAGTCCCTTGGCACGGTGCTCATGCAGCACTGTCGGCTTTGGGGCTTTATTGTAAGTAGCAGAAATAAAACAGTGGCCACAAATCAGGACCAGAGGTAGTGCTTGTGCTGGGCTGCCTCGTAGCCCCAGTGATGCCCCAAGAGCTTCAGAGCCCATTGCTGGGGTCTGTGGGCACCCACTGCATCTGTATGTGCTCAGCCCTTTGCAGGTGACCTGGATGTTTGTGTTCAGAAGTGGTGCTGCTTTCTGCATGGCAGTTTGGTTACTCGGTGCTCGGGTGGACTCAGAGATGATGAAGTGGGGAAGCCTTTCTCCTCGGTGCTTTTCATCCTACTCTGACAGTGGTTTTCAAGGCAAAAATCCAACCATCGTATGATGTACCTGGTATGATGTAACTGTGTGATGATCCTGGTGAGGTATTGGCATGGGCTGCCCACTGAGGTGGTGGGGTCACCATTCCTGGAGGTGTTCAAGAAACATGGAGATGTGGCACTGAGGGATGTGGCCTAGAGCAGTCACAGGCAAGGGCTGGTGGTTGGACTGGATGATCTTAGTGATCTTTCCAACCCTAATTATTCTATGATCATGCTGAAGGACCCAGTGGAGCTAAATGATACCCATCCACTCTGTTTTTTTTTTAAGATCCTGTTGGGAAGTTGGTCGTGAGCAGGAGTTTCCAGGCTGTGTCTTGCTCTGTCTAACTTATATGGATCCTTCTGTTAAATGGTGCCTATAGATGCCTGCCATTATTCCAAACTTTTGAAAGACACTGGATCCCATTTGGACAACTTAAGTAGAGCTGAGTTCAGCCTTAACCATTAGGGACCAAAGATCCCAAGGGAAAATCAGTTCAAGTCTCCTCTCCTGCCTCAAGAGTCTCAACCATCAATCTTCTGGTCCTGCATGGAGGCTTCTGGGAGCTGATAACATTTGTTCTCATCTCACATCTCCCACATGGCTCCATCTCACAGCACAGGGCCAGACAGAAGCCCTCCTGGCTGTCCCGGTGCTGGTTAATCCATAGACAGCCCTGAGAGCTGCAACCGGCACAAAGAGAGACTACAGACATGTGTCCTCTACTTCACGTGTGTCTTGGAACCATGGGCAGAGTCCATTGGAGGCAGCAGCCACCGTCTCAAAAAAGAAAGCACAACAATAACAAGGAAAAACTGCTGTTCTCCCTGCACTGCCCTACATTTTCTCCTGTTGTTCTACCCTCTCGATGCTTCTTTACACAGTACTGGCAATGCAGTTCCTTCCTCTATTTGAGCCACAACCAGAGGAATTTTGGTTGCAGCCTCATTTCTTTCACAAATACTTTCCACTTCGCAGCAGATTTCCCAGACATCAGAGGATTCCCAGCTCCCATAGGGTTTTCAGACCCTCCACGCCAGTTTTCCATAAGTTGACAATATCCGTGTTACTACTTCTGGTAGCTGACACTCTAAAATCCTCACAATCATCTATCACAGCATGTCCTAAGCACATCCCATGCCAGGAGCCAACTCTGCCCCAACACTTCTGTAGAATGGGTCTGTCAGGGTGAATTTTGGGTGTGAAATACCAATGGACACATGGTTTGCAGCAAGATCTTGTTCGTTCCCTCTGTACACAGGGATGGATTTTCCTCCTCACGAGGAGTTACTTTTGGAGTTGCAACCCAACAGTCTCTCTAGGTGGTGCACATCAGGTGTGTTAAATCTCTGCCCTGCACTCCTCTATCCAAAGTCTCGATGCTTTTGCATTTGTAGCCTTAAATGATTTACTTCCATTATTCACATGTAGATAATGCAGCCCTTCCTGTCTGCTCCTGCTGCCTTTCTGCATTGATTTGACGCTTCCTTTCTGCAAATGCCTTCACTCTGTAGGATGACGTGCCTGCTTTTACTGCTGCTTATTACCCTTTTATTGCTCGCTTTTATCAGCCAAGTTGCTGAGGAAGTCGATCTGTAGAAATTCCTTTGCATCCCGCAGACATATTCCCACCCTCTTTCCTATCACCCTGGTAAACCCTGCAGAGATGGGTATGGAAACTAATTGTCTACTATCTGGAGCAAAGAAAATAAAGGAATAAAACCAGGAGAGCATTGCTCCATGCAAGCCAAGCTTCGTGCCCTTCCCAGACCTAGGGAATGGCCAAGGCTATCAAGAACTGTTCAGAAAGGAGGCTTGGGTGCTTTTGCTGCCTAGGAAAATGAGAATCAGTGAACGGCCTGAGATGAATCAGGGTGAGAGGAAAGCTTGCCAAAAGTGGTTAGTAGTGTATTGCACAACAAATGCAGAAATGCTTTAGGGAGAGAATTCCCAAAACAGCTTCAGCATTATGATAAAACACTTCAACACTATTGCAGAAAAAAAAAAGGAGAAAACTTGAGCTAAACTTTTAAAGATTTGGGCAGTGTAGGAGCAGAGGGATGGCTATGCTGGCTCAGACCAAAGTCCAGAAGCCCCAGATTCAACCTCTGCCAGAGCCAACAGGAGCTGCGCAGACAGAAGCACAGAAGAATTGTCCCATGATTCTTTCCCAGTCCACTTTCCCAGCTTCCAGCCATCCGTGTGTCAAGGACTTCCTGAGCTGCCAGCGCTGTCCTTGAATCTAATAGCCCCCAATGGACTTGTTTCATGTGATCTCATTCCAGCCATTCTTTGAGCTCGTGCAGCCTCTCGGCATCTGCCGGTCCCCAGCAGGGAACAGCAGGGCACGGAGCATCACTCAAAGCATTGGCAGCCAATGCTATGGACATCCTGGGAAAAGGGACCAGCAGCCCCAGCCCAGCTGGGGCCAAGAGTGCAAAACCCAATAACTTGGGCAAAAAGGTGGCTTGGAGCTGGTTTAGACCCCTATTGGAACTAGATGATCTTTGAGTCCCTTCCAGCCCAAGCCATGCTATGATTCTATGATATCCTCAGCAGTCTCAATAGGAGCTCGAGGGGGCTAGCTCCTTTTGCAAGTTGTCAGCATGCAACAGACAAGCACGTATCACAACTTCTAAAAGTGTCTGAGTATGTTCTGGCACACAGGCACGTCCCAGCTGGAGAGCACGGATGTGTTTTTTTTCTTTTGGAGTCAGTGAGTGAATTTCGGTCTCACTGAGGCCAATGGGAATTTCTCCAGTGACTTCAGCCTGCCTCTATCAGTGATGACAACTGGCTTGGAGCTGAAGAAAAGAGTTGGACAAAGTTGGTTTGGGGGCATGAATGCAGAGTTGGCAGGACTGAAATATTTTACAAATTCCTCTTGGTTTGGTGGAAAACAAACGTCAGGAAGAGTAAGAAAATGTCTCCAAGAACTATTATAGCTCTTGTTTTAGAAGCTTGCTAAATGTAAATGCCTGTCTTCCCTCACATTTTTTCTTGCTTCAAATGGCTTTCCAAACAGCCATTCCACCATTTGTTAGAAGTAAAAACCACCATTTCTTGGCACAATCCTCGTCTTTGTGCGTCTGTGTTAGTGCGCATCTGTGCCTACTGCTCTCTTTATTCACCTAGCTGCACAGATGTTTGACGACAGGATTCTCTTCTTTGTCCCAGAGCTCACTGAGGACAGTGCAGATCTCTGCCCTTTCCCCTTTGCCTTTCAAATCCTCCATTGCTCATGGTCTTAATCAGCAGGGCAGGGAGCAAGAAGCCACTCCCTGAAACTGTGATGACGGAGCGAAGTCCTGGGATTTTGGGGACCTCCATCCAGGAGAAGACATTCAGAGCAAGTCTGGTCATCTTGTGTAGCTGGAAAAGGCTCCTTCCTTTCCACCTGGCTGTGGCCAGCAGCAGTGGAAGAGGTGTACATACACGCTGGGCCAATGGCAGAGCCTGTGCCGTGTGGTCCCAGTGATGCCATGGATGCAGCCCAGTGAGGCTTGCACCCCGACCAGCCTTGAAGCCCCTTGCTTGCCACTGAGCCTCCTAATGTTATACGACAAACAATTTCCTTCCTAACTTCACATTACCTTACTCTAGAAACTGAAGCATTCTAACAGTTTTAAATGATCCCATAGAAAATGTTCCGATTTTTCTCTCACTGTTTATGAAACCTTTTCACCCTACGTCCTTCCCTGCACAGTTGGTGGTGAATCTTGCTCGTATGCATCTTGCTTTGCCTGCAGCATTCCATGTGATTGCAGCCTGCAGCAGCACGGCCCTCCATCCTGAGCTGCTGTGACAGGATGCACACACGGTATCTTCCCAGAGCCCCGCTCCATTTGGACGATGCACCTTTCCAAGGACGTGAGGGAGCACTGGATCAGTGGGTACTTCTCTTTGGGCTCCCTCCACAGATTCTAATCTGCAACTCACAGCCAAAACAGGCTTCATTTCCCTCATGTGGCTTCTTTCATAGAATCATAGAATTCTTGAGTTGGATGGGACCATGAAAGGCCACCTCATCCAGCTCCCTGCAATGAACAGGGACACCTACAGCTCCATCAGGTGCTCAGAGCCTGGTCCAGACAGAGCTGAGTTTCAGCTGTTTCTCCCGTGCTCAAAAAGCTGCTTTTGGCACTGCTTCGATTGGCAGATGAGGTGCTTGTGCTCTCCCACATTCACAGAGGCGCAGTGTGACCCCACGCCTCCCGGCTCTGTGCCACCGCCGTGTGTCTCCCTGTTGTGCTCTTGGGGAATGGGGTAGATAACGTACCCAGAAGCACAGGAGTGGAGAGCTCAGACTAAACTCCCTCTGCACAAGTGAGGGCTGGCACTGCTGGAGCACACCTCGGTGGCATCGTGCAGGTGGTGGCAAAGCGGGGGCTGGAGCACAGCGTGAGGCCGGGGGGCTCTGACCCATCTCCCCTGTGCACCTCCCCAAAGCATTCTGAACTCCCTCTGGCTGATGCGTGCGATGAGACCCCTCACACGCGGCACAGCCAAAGCCTGTGCTGCAGGGAACATGGCTGCTTGCCAGCAGGAAGGAGCCAAGCACGCTTCTCTCCCTCTTTCTCCCATGATTTACAGTTTCAGCAGCTGGATGCCGAATTCATCTGTCTCTGCAGTGAGGCAGGACCAGTCTGGAGCTGGTGCGTGCGGAGGGGAGAGGTGACGGGGAGGGTGGTGACGGTGCTTAGGGCTCCCTCTGGGTCTATGGAGGGTGAGGACTGTTTCAACAGATCCGCTGTGAATGAAGAATGTGTGAAAGCTGCTGCACCCGAGTGCAAGCACCCCTTCCTCTCTGAGGTCCTACACGCTCAGTCATCAGTTCCCCAGGAGGAGGCTTTCGGGGGCTGAGGCTCCCTGCCAGCCAGCCAGAACGAGCAGTAAGTCACAAAGGCATCACTTTGCCAAACACAGCCCCACTGTACAGATCAGAGATAAAATTCCCCTCGACTCTGGCACAGCCAGCTTCCGGCATTCCCCAAATGCTGTCCCACAAATCCGTGTGCCCCCACTGGGGTGAGTGCACGCAGTAGAGCCCCACTGCGAGTGCGGCATCTCCGGGCCCCCCGGAGCGGAGCCCCGCAGGATGCCGGCTGGGGCCGGGGCTGGGTGCGGGTCCCGGATCTGTGCACAGGGACAGGCTGGGGGCTGCGAGAGGGCGGCACGGGCTGACTGCCGGGAGCTGCCGCCGCACTTATAGGAGGAGCGGCCGCAGGACCCTCCCTGTCCCGCAGACGCAAGCTGGGCGGTGGCCCCGGTTAAAGGGGAAACTTGACAGCGCCGCGCCCGCTCCGCTGCGTGCTGCCCGCTCCGCTCCGCCGCTCCCGGCTCCGCGACGTGAGTACGGCCCCGGTCCGGGACGGGGACGCGGGAGGACCTCGGGGCGCTGAGGGTCCCCGGGGTAGATGGATCGGGACAGACTAGCCCGAGAGAAAGGGTCCGAGGTAGCTCTGTGGGGAGAGGGACGCGCCCCCACCCCGGGGATCCCCGGGAGAGATGGGAGAGGGAATGCTTCCCCGGAGGAGCGGGGCCGGAGGGGCTGCCCGGCGGTCCCGTGTGGAGATGGGCTGGGACCTCTCCACCCGGCGGAGAGGGGCCGGGAGAGACACCTCCCGGGGGGCACGAAGGGGAGATGGAGCGGGGAAGCACCCCCACCCATCTAGGGGAGAGCAATCGCAGCCCCCCCGGGGGAGAGAGGCCGGGGGAGCCCCCCGGCGCTCCTCAGGGGAGCGGGGCAATGGATGCTCCCGGTGAGAGGGCTCGGGGGAGCCCCCGGAATTTTGTGGGAGATGAAGGCGAGGAGCCCTCCTCGCGGGGAGAAGGGCTGGAGGACCCCGGAGCTCCGGAGCTCGGGTGCCCGCCCCGTCGCGGGGCTCGGGAGGAGCCCGGAGCTGTGCCCCAGCATCCCCGCCCCGGGCCGGGGCTCCCGGCAGGACGGGCTGGCTCTACCGCCGGCGGAGCGCCTCCTGCTGCCCTTGGGGCTGCGATCCGCACACACAGGCGCACATACATAGACACCCACATGCTCAGCAGCATCTCCCTCTCCTCGTCCAGTTGTGCCCGAGACCACCGCCAGGATGCTGCTCTTGCTGTTGGGGATCATCGTGCTCCACGTCACCGTGCTGGTGCTCCTCTTCGTCTCCACCATCGTCAGCGTAAGTATGGCACCGAGGCACTGGGAAGGACGGAAGGTGTTAGTTTTATTTGTGGTTCATTTTCCAGCCCAGCTTTCTGCAGGAAAAGTTTATTTCCCGACGACTGCCTTGCTAGCAGTGGGATTTTGTGTATTTTGCACTGAAAACTCTTCCTCTCATTCTGCCATCAGATGGGTGGGAGCTGGGTGCAGCCGGGGGTGCTCAGTGCATCCACATTGTGTGTGTGCTCACATCACCCAAACCGCATCCATGTGGGCGAAACCGTGCTGCTAACGGGCTCAGCCTGCAGGACCAGTACAGCCAGTCAGAGCAAAACGGAGCAGAGTGGGACTGGTTGGGTACTGCGGCCTCAGCACCAGCAGTTTTGCTCTCCAGATGTGCTCTGCTGGGGCTGTGAGATAGGGACAGCGTCTCCTCGAGATGTCCAAGCTGTGAGCTCTGCAAACAGTGGAGTAATGAGGGCCGGGTGCTGCGTGGGTCTCCCAGCACTTTTCTCAGCCCGGAGCCCAGTCAGGTTAGAAAGAGGTTTGACTTCGTTTTAGAACACAGCGGTTTTGTGGAGCTGGTGAGCTTCAGTCTTGCTTCACCACGTTCTTTCCTTTCCTTTTTAAATTCTTTTTTGGTAGTAGCAGCAGTGGAAGAATTTACAAAAACCTTCCGAGTCATTAGGAATCACGTGGCAGCATTCATATCGCCCGGCCAGGCGGCGGGACGCAGCGGGGAGGGGAGCGCGCGTCCCCCACGGGACCTGGCCCGCGTTTAAAGGGAATAAAGAGCTTCTGTTTTTTTTCTGCCGTTGAGGCCAAAGCAGCAAAAAGCAAATACGAGTATTTGCTCTGCAAACCTCTTCCTAAAGAAAAGCCCGTGGTTGGGAGCGCAGGGTGGTGGCCGGGGTGCGTGGCTCCTGCTCACGGGGCTGCATCTCATTGCAGCAATGGCTCGTGAACGGCGGGCAGACGGCGGACCTATGGCAGAACTGCACCTCTGGGACCGGTGCCATCATCCAGTGCCTGACATCATCCACAAATGGTGAGTGCCCCCCGGCTGTCGCTGCTGCCACTGCCCCTTGGGGCAAGTGAAACTGAGGGGGATCGGCCTTTGCAGGTGGTTTGTGGGCACATCTGGGCTCAGCTGGCAGAGGTGTTCTTTGCTGGGTGGAGGGTGATGCATGCTGGGAGGTTTTTCCATGCAAGCTGGTTTCTGAGCTTAGAGGGAGAGGAGTTCCTGCTGGGATGTGGAGCTCCCAGGCACCTGGGAGTAGTCATAACTCCAAATGTGTGTGTGGAGATTCAGAGCAGTCTGTGCCTCAGTTTTCCCAGGAGACAGGGCTGGTGTCGGTGGTGTTTGTTTTCAGTTAGCCTGGCTTCATTTTCCCAGTGAAATCAGTGGAGCAATCCATGGACCATACTGGTGCCACTGGGAGCACAGTCACACTGCCACTGCCCTGTTCCAAAAGTGTGCTCCTGGCGCAGGAGCCAGACAATGCACCGTGGTCCTGGTGTGGCCATACAGAAGGGTCTAGTAGTGATAGGAGATGGCTGGGGATGTGGGGGCTCGTTGTTCACCCCCATCTGCAGCCTGCTGGTACCCATGGGTGGGGGCTGATGCTCTGGGAGGGAGGAATGCACCATGGGGCTCTGCTGACGCCTGCTGGTGTCAGGGCCAGGAGGGAGAGCTGGAGCCAGGCCCAGGCTGGGAGCGATCCCACTGGATCATGCTGGCTCCCAGTGGAGCCCCAGCCATCCCCAGCACTGGGGTGCTTCACCACTGGGCACATGTGCACAAAAACTGCTGAATTTCTGCTTGAAAAAGGTGGAGATTTGGACCCTGGTTCATAAACACCTCCCCAGGTGTTCTGCTCTAGCAACCTGCATCGCTTGCTTTGGGTGTTTGCGGGATCACATGTGTGGTGATGACAGTGATGAGAGGGGTTTGTCCAAAATGGAGCTGAGAAGGAGCCCCCCACTTCTGAATGTCCTGGATCGGGGGAGGCTGTGTTGCGTGCTCCACTGGGACCCTCTGGGTCCTTGCCAGTGATCTCTTATCATTAAATCTCTTATCATTAAAGGGGCTGTAGGCAAGATGGGCCAAATGGGTTGGAGCAGTGGGGTTTGGTTGATAAGGTGCCACCGTGGGCAGCTCTTTGCGCGGAGCTGCACCGTGCTCAGGCCTTCATTTAAAGCTCTCTGCCCCAGCTCTTGTTTACGCTGCGCTCCTCGCGCTCTCTTTGCGAGGAATCTGCTTACTTTCAAAAATACAAACGACCCTATAGCAGCCGCCACAGACCGCTCTCGTTTCAGCCTCTCAAAGCACAGGCTGTGCGCGTTGCAGGCTGCAGAAAGCCCCAAGAATCGGTGCCTGTGCCCGTGCCAAGGACGGCGCTCAACGGTTAACGGCCACGTGCCAAGGGAGCGAGGAACCCTCGCTCCGGGCTTTGGCAGAGCTCGCTCCATGTGTGGAGGCAGCTGTTTTTCCTCCGGCCAGCAGAGTGGCCGCGGCCGTGCGATATTTCTTCCGCCGTTTTCTGGGGAAGGAGCGGTCTGAGCATAGCGCTGGAATAGGTTTGATGAGGTGGGCCTGGGCTGGCACGTTCAACACGGATGGGGATTTTTGAGGGGGGGTCATTGCGCTGAGCCCCCACCTCCCAAATTCCTCCGCTGAGCGCATCCTGGCAGGAATAGGGAGGTGGGAATGCAGGCGGGGGCTGCTGCCCACTGCTCCGCTCCACCACCGCCCGCGTGTTGCATCCATTTCTGCGTTTGCTTTTTAGATAATGCCTTTTTTTTTTTTCAAGAGGCCGAGAACTATGGAAAAAATGTTGCAATCTTTGCTTCGTTTGCACTGTCAGACATTCCTGGAAAAGACTTATCTCAGGAATTCAGCTCTGAATCCCAGAATTGTGCTGCGCTCCAGCCCCCGGCTGCTCCATCCCAATGCAGCACGGGACCGAGCTGCCCGAGTGCTCTTCAACAGATCCCACCCCCAGTTTGCAGCAGCAATATTCGTCCCTCCCCCCCCCCAAAGTGGCCTTTTCTCCCCATATCTGAGGGTATTTTTTTAATGCGGGTAAGAAGATTGTTCTACAGCACTCTATTACTCTTTCTCTGACTTTGGGAATGTCACATGCAGGGAAGCGGTGGGGACCGGCAGGGACACCCTTCTGTAACATCACGGGATGTTTCTCCTGTTGCCTCCTCCCAGTTTCTCATGTTGCTGCTCTGTGGCTTCATCATAGGCAGGCTGATGGTTTGGGGCTTTTTCAAAGCGAAAAGAAAACCCCGAACGTTGGGAAAGGCGCAGCCTGCCAATCCACGTGATGGCTGAGAGCCTGGGGTGCACTCCTGCATCTGCTGATGTGACAGCTGCAAGCAAACCACGTGTGGGTCGCCCAGAGCAGAGATGTTCCCATCAATAGGAAGCTGTTTTCTTTCAGCAATGTATTGATTTCTGCCATAACTGTGTTGCCTACAATATGAAAGGAATTTCCTCTGCTTCAAACCAGGCTTCTGTTGTTGCCTCACAAAGCACGTCTGGTACGGAGGGGTTAGGGAGCAGTACTGATTTCCCTGCTCTCAGCTATGTGAGGTCAGTTGGCCTCCCCTAGAAGAGGAGCTAAAGGAAGATGGCTTTGTGGGAGGAAACCAGGGCTGTGAAACCAGGGCCCACTACAGCATGCAGTGTTGGAGAGCCCTTAACCCAGCAGCTTTGGAACTTGAGACCCTTGGATGTCCCCATCACTCAGGTTGGGTTCACCCATCCCTGTTCCTGGGGCATGGACTTTAACTCAGCAGCACACGAACCCTCTGGAGGTCCTGAAGTGATGCATTTACCACCTCCACTTGCTCTCAAGCACAAGCCGGGAGGAGGTCAGAGTCACCCCGAGGGGCCTGGAGCCTGCATGGACATCATGCACCTGATGGAAGGTGGATGCAATGGTGCCAGCAGATTGCTGCTACCTTGGCAGCACTGGGTTTTGCCTTTTGTGAGCTTCAGTGGCCTGATGGGATGGCTGTGGTTGGTCTTGGGGCTGAGTAATGGAGATACGTTGCCAAAGAGCCGATGCCTGTTTGAATGGGCCAGCTCTGGAGAGCTGTGGAGCCTTCGAGACTTCTTGGATGGAGCTTTAAGCCAAAAGGGAGGACGGACAAGAGGAAAAGAGGACAAGAGGAGAGTGGAGTGCTTTGGGGATTTCATCTCCTTCTAAAGGAATGGCAGAAGAGGACTGGAAAGAGCTGGGAGCCTCAGTGCTTCCCACCTGTTCATTTGCACCCCTTGCAAATACCTTGGGATTTTATGACTCCCCTTTCTGGGGACAGTTTCCAGGAATACCTCACTCCATCACACCATGGTTCTTTCCAGGGAGCAGACACACGAGGACAGGGAAGAAGAGGCTGCTGGGTGCATACCCTGCTTCTCCCAGCTAGAGCGGCTTGCAGCACGGCTGGGAAGGTTCAGCTTTGTGCTGGTGGGACTGGAGCAAAGGGAGCTGCCATTCTTGGAGCTCGAAACCATTACAAACCCCAGCACTTGTGGTGTGTCCTGTCCTCCTCCTAGGCAAGGATGTGGGGTCAGTTCACGTTCCTGATCAGACCTGGAAATCTGAGGGTCTGCTTTGGATAACTCTGCTCAGAAAACACAGCTTTTGCTGCCAGACCTCAGCTGCCACCTTTGTGCTGGTGGATATTCACGTTGTTCCTGACTCTGCTGATCTTCAGCTCCCAGCACTGAAGGAGCAAGTTTGCCTTGCACATGTGATTATTCGTTTTAGTTTTGGAGCTATCATACTCTACAGTAACCTCCTTAGTGGTTGTTTCCTTCCCCAGAAGTGGCTGCATTTTGAGTGTGCAGCTTGTAAGAGGCAAGACAGATAAGCAGTGCAAGCTGCAGGTCTCAGCACACAGATGTTTTTAATGCACCGCACTAAGTTTAGTCATGCCTTGCAACAAGTGCATGAGCTGGTTGCTCAGATTAATATTCTTCCATGTGCACTTTATTCTTTCTCCTTGGCCAGGTCCCAAGAGAACTGCATGTCTCTGATGTTTGACTGGCCAGATGACGCCTGTCCTTTATGGCCCTCTGCTCCCAGCCAGGGGCACCCTTCTGCCCATCCCATCCTGTCCCATCCCATCAACCCTGCACCCCTCCTCGAGTATAAAACCTTCCTGCAAGGAAGGTGGGGATTTGCTGGAAGGGGGATGTGGACAAGCTGCTCTTCTGCTGGGGGATTCAGCTGCGATTTCTATTCTTCTAGCTTTCTTTCTTTCATCTTGCCCTTTAGGGTAGAGAAACGCATTCTTCAGCAGCCCAGGGTGAAGTCTTTTCCCTGCTGTTAGGCTGTCAGTGGCGGCGTGAGCACATGGGGGCTTGCAGAGCTTAGGGAAATTTTAGACTTTCCTTTCTAAAAGCTTCTTGTGTAATTCCTGACTGTCTGAAGGGCTGTAGGGCTGCCCATGATGTGCTCTCAGGAAGTGCTGGGTAGGCGTTATCTGTCCTTTCCACTCTGCTCCCTTTTCTTCCTCGTCCTGAAGAGCAAAGATATAAACAGAGAGCTGAAGAGACGTAGGAGAAAAATGGAACAAGCGGGTGGTGCCTGGGGAAACCACAAACAGCAGCCTGGGAGTGCCCAGCAGTGACAGCCCCTTGTGCAGTCTGTGGCACCCAGACCTCTGGGGGAACCTGCTTCATTTCAGTCCAACAGGTGGGGCCCAGCACTGATAGTGAAGGAGTTGCAAGTATTTGGGGGTGAGGAGGCAGCACTGCTAGCTGCAGTTTTAGCGGTGCTGTCTAAGGAATTAAAGGCAATTAGCTGTGTTAATACAGCTGACGTCTGTGGGCTTGGACTTGCTGCTCGCACCTGCAGCTCTGAGTAATGAGCTGGGCATCCTGGCATGGCTCTCTATGACAAAGGGGTTTTGCAAAGCCCATAAAATCATTTGCATTCAGAACCAAAAACGAGGCCTGGGGAGGCGGATGTAATTAAAAGGGCAGCTCAGCTTTCTGTCTAGACAGCCTCTGCCTAAAATAACCTGCACTTGGACATCCACCTCCGAGCAGACAGGGCTCCTCTGCGAGCCTGGTCCTGTGGCCTTTGAAATGCCAGAAGGACCTGCATGGGAGCCTTTCATCTGGAGCATGGCAATGGGATGGCAGTCAGCAGCTGGCCACCCTCTAACCCTATTTCTCTGCCCTGATCTGAGCAGTGAGTTAGGACTGGATGTGAGCATCCCCTCTGGTGCCCATGGCAGTGTGAGGCAGGGGCTTTCCTGCCGAGCCAGCATGAGATGGATAAAAAATATAGGATGTTTGGTGTGCATGTCTGTGTGAAAACCGCACTGGCATTTCCTGAAGTGACAGAATTGATAGTTCTGTCCTAACGAATTGCAGCAACTGCTGCATGCGGAGATAAACCCAGCGGCACTGGAACAAGTGGAATGCAGCAGCTCTTCAGCCAGGCACGTTGATGCTACGGAGTAATTTGGCATGGGGAGCATGGGAAGGAGGGAAGGAAAAAGGCTGTCTGCAATGAGCAGAGGCCGCGCTGGGTGGTTTCTGTCTGCTTTCGTGAGCAGGGACTGCATTTGTTCTATTGTACGAACAGCAGGAGGCCAAACGCAGAGACAAGAGGTAGGATTTATGGGCTGAAGTCAAACAAGACAGACATTACTAAATTGCACAGGATGTTCCCTGCGGGCATGGATTTGCTATTCTCTCGTGGAGCCTGCTGGAAGGGCTCAGGCGTGTGTCGTCATCACCATCCTGGCATGAGTCTGCACCGCGCTCCCTGGTGCAAATTCAGCTCTCAGTGCTGCTGGAGGGGGCGAGATGGGGAAGCGCACTCACCTCTGCTCTGCGCACTGTCGAAGGGCCTCATTTGCTGCACCGAATGTTGAAGGTTGCTAAGCCAAAGCATAGCTGTTTTTGGAAGTTCTGCTGTGTTCCAGCCATCTTTTTGCAGAAACGCTCTTTGCTGTAGAATCCTGTTCCTTGCAGTGTGCAGCCTGGGCAGCATAGCGGGTGGGAGTCAAATGGTGGCAGGAGCACGTGTCTGATTTTCCTGCTGAATGAATTGGTGTCGTACCATTGAAGACCACTCAAGATCTGCTAGAACACTAAAAATATCCATTATGAGCTCAAAGAAAGGCGGTGATACTTGTCAGCATGGCCCCATCTGGGTGGTGAGCAGCACTGCCTCTTTCTGTCTGACTGTAGCAGTTCATGTGATAGAGAGGCATTTCGCTTGCTTATTTACATATATATTTTTTTACATGGGAGTTACACACCCACGAGGCCTGGAAATAGCTGGGCAGTGACTCACACAGGGGCTGGTTCAACTGGTCGGCTCTGGGACAGAGCTGCACTTGGCAGCTGCTGCTGGCTCCTTCTAGCAGGTTTGCCACACAAGGGCAGGGAGGTTTGCACTCGCTCTGTGTTTACTCTGCTTCTGAGCGTGGCTGGCTTGCTGTCTCCCACCTTGCTGCACGTGGCTTTGGTGTTCTTAGTACAGCTGAAATGCACTTCTAGTATAAGTGCATTTCAGCATTCCCCAAGAAGCACATGGCCCTGTCGTTCCTTTTTCTAGCATGCTGGTCCATGCACATGTTGTCCAGAATCCCCAGACAACATCACACTGAGTGTAGCCATGCAGAAGCATCACTGGGACCAAGGAGCCGCATGGGGTGTTAGGACTGTGACATAGAAATGATGCTGTGGTAAAGGCTTGCTGTCACTGATGCCCAGACTGAGGTCTCTGTCTGTTTTTCCCCAGAATGGTTGCAGTCTGTCCAAGCAATGATGATCCTCTCCGTCATCTTCAGCGTCTTGTCCCTCTTCCTGTTCTTCTGTCAACTCTTCACGCTCACCAAGGGCGGGCGGTTTTACCTTACCGGGATCTTCCAAATCCTTGCTGGTAAGTGGGAGCTGATCAATGGGGATGGGTGTGGAAATGCACTGGGGATGGGATTTCAAGCAGAGGAGAGGGAAAGCGAGTGCTTTCCTGAGTACAGAAGCAGGAGGGCAGCCAAGCTGGCTCCTTGAATGGAAGAGGGTATGCATAGTGTGGATCCATAGAGCTCTTCTATCTCTATGCCGGTGTCCAGCTGCCAGGGGATGTTGTGCATCCAAATTTCTGGCTGTGCTTCCCTGGAGGGCTGCTGCCCCAGCTGGGGAGATGTCGGGGGGCAAGAGAGGAGTACTCGGGGTCCCATGGCTTGGGGTGTGCACTGCCGGTGCTAGTGTTGGGTCCCACCATTGCTGGGCTGGGCAAATTGCAAATGTACTGCAGCTGCTGGTGTTTGGGGATGTAGTGACGATCCTGTTTTGGCCAAAGAGGACCCAAGGATTATTTATACACTTGCCATAAGGGGCTGGTGCTTTCCCCCTTTTCGAGGAGCTGCTCGAGCATGCAGGGTGAGCCAGCTGCCTTTGAACTGTCAGCTGCTATTTTTAACTCTTAAGAAGTCAGCGCTGGAAACGAGCCACAGTTCGTGTACTACGTTGCAGTTCTCCAAATATAGATGCTGCAAAAGCACTGGCTCCGTTTGTGTTTCCACGTATGAAACCAGTGCAGAGGATTTTCAAGTGTTCAAGCTAGAAAAAGTAAATTGCTCAAGGAGGTTCTGGCTAACGTATGAGCCTAACACCCAGCTGCCTGGTGAGGAGGCTCGTTGTCTAGGAGAGCTTTAGAGGTGCATCTGAAAACCACTGTATGTTCTGCTGCTAAATCATGGAAAAATTCACCCACTGAACTTCAGATAGGGCATCCTCTACGTGACTGGCCACTGCAGTTCAGGAAAAGTTTAGAGTTAGCCTCTTCTAGCAAACACAGCATGAATTCTATTATAAGAGTTTCTGCTTGGCCATAAAGCAAAGGAAGAGTTCATATCAGTTCATCTCTGGGAAGACAGATGTGATGAAATATATTACAGCCATGGAGACAAGGAGAGGAAATGGGCATTAATAAAGCAATTATCTGCCCGAGAACTTGTCTAACCAATATGGGAGCAGAAGCCTGCTCTCTCCTAAGTGACTGCTGGTGCATCCTCATTGGCAGCAGAGAAACTGGGAGGGTACTCTCCTGTCCGTGCTGTGCTGGGTGTCCTAGAGGGAAGCAGCATCAGGATGCAGACCTGTTGCCTCCTTCCTTGGGTCAAATCCTTCTCCAGCCCAGTATAGAGGTCAGGAAAAGTGGGAGCTGATCTCCACACAGCTTTCCCATGGCCTGGAGGGCAGTAGGCAGAAGTTTAGATGGACCGCACAGGGGTGGGAACTGGTGTCCATCCTTGCTGTGATGCTGAATTTGAGCTCTGTAGGCTGTGCTCACCTTGTAGGAGGTTTCATCTGGTGGTACAGACAGAGCTGGTCAAGGAGCTGAGCTTGACATGGTCTTCTCACAGTTTGATGGAAAAATGCAGAGGACTTCCCTTGCCTGGGAAGTGATGGGAAGGCTGCTTCTGGAGCCTTCCAGGAGGCTGAAGCCTCCTTCTGGGGGCTGCAGCTTGGCAAAGCCAAGGGTCTGGCCAGCAGCACTGCTTAGCTTCAACTAATGGGTGATGAGGATGGGACCGCTGGGTGCTGTGGGGTGTCAAAGCCAAGCCAGTGGTGCCCTTAGGGAGCAGGAGCAGAGGGCAAAGATTGGTGGCTGCTCCAACTGAGCGGAGGTGAGTAGGTAGAGGCAAGAAAAGATGCACAAGGTCAGCTGGGTGTGTTGGGCAGAGCAGGATGCATCCCCAGCACTTTGTTCACACTGCTTGGATCCATGGGAGGTCTGGCTGGGTTTTCTCTGTTGGGATTTCATCCATCAGAGGTACCAAAGGCCCTGGACAGCTCTCCCTCTCCTGCTGCTTCTGTCCAGTGGATCCATCATGGTGTACTCATCCATAGCAACTTCCAACAGTGGAAATCCAGGGTTTGGCCCAGCTTCTCCATCCCTCTCCCCAACCCCAGCATCACTCAGGCTGCCAGCTGGGTTGTCACTATGCACTGCCCTGCAGAAACTAGGTTCAGGGATTGTTTGACCTCCTGGTCTGTCAAGGCAAGACTGGAGCTTGTTCTTAAAATCAGGCTCCAAAGTGGTGCTGCATTTTCCTTGCATCAGTGCAACAGCTGAGTGCAGCTGGCCTTCACTTCCTCAGCATATTCCCCAGGCCAAACTCAGTGCAGATGCTGCAGATATGCAATTGTAGCCATCACCTCCAATTTTGCCAAATTCCTCCCATAGACAATCGCCGCTGTATGTTCTGCAGTCTGTAGGTGACCAGCGTGGCTGCATGCCTGCTCTCAGTCCCACCAGCATTTGCAGACAATTGTTTTGTTCTCTTTGCATGGGCTGGGCAGTGGGAGTTTGCTCTCGTGCTCAGAGAATGGAAAGTGCCCCAGTGGCGCGTTAATGAAACGTATTCCCACTTCTGCACTTTCACAGAACAAAGGAGCAGTGTCAAGTGGAATTACTGCTCAAATATCACTGTGGTTCGATGTAGGTGGTCCCGAGATCTGTGCAGGGGATGTGGTGCTGACAACAGCCCAGCAACTGTATAATAGAACTGCTGCGATGGACTGAAAGAGCTTGTTTTCAGGGAGAAATAGTGGTGGCTTTGTGTCGGCACTGGGCAGTCCTCAGTGCTGAGGGGTTGTTTTTGCAACAAAGCTAAAACACTGCCCACTGGAGCTGATGTCCTGTGGCTGGCTGGGAGCACGGGGGACAGGGACAAACTTTGTGTTGGAGAGTGGGGTCTGCAGGGGGGGAGGAGAGGAGCAGGTTCTGCTTGTCCAGAGCCATGGCAGGGACTTGGTGGCCTCCAGATGCACTTGCATGAGCACATGCTAACCCAAAATAATAATGTGGCTTGTGTCTGCAGCAGCTCTGGTTGGATGGCTTAGGCTACAGTTAGGGTTTTCAATGGGACGCTCAGGGTGGCCAGTTTGGTCTGGAGCAGCAGCCCAAGGGGTGGGTTAACCCAGGGGATGCTCACACCTTGCTTGCTCCAGGGGCTGCTGCCTTGTTGCTCAGAGCCTGGTAATGATATCCCTACTCACCTGCAGCCAGGGACCACAACATTACGACGTTCCATATCCCAGTTTGCAAGCGAGCAATAGAAAAAGCCATTTTCCATGCTGGTATTGGGCATTATCCTCTCCAGCATGTCCAGCTGTGGGTTTCCATCTGGGAACTGCTGCTCACCCCATTCCCTGTGCGCTTCCCTGCAGGGCTCTGCGTGATGAGTGGTGCAGCCATCTTCACAGTGAGGCACACGGACTGGCATGAAGCCTCAGAAAACACCTCCTATGGCTTCGCCTATATCCTGGCATGGCTGGCCTTCCCCCTGGCCCTCGCCAGCGGCATCATCTATGTCATCCTACGGAAGCGCGAGTGATGCCGTGCGAAGTGCAGCTGGGGCACCGATGACACGCACGGAGGAGATGGAGGCGGGGGAAAATAGACGAGAAAACGGAAAAGAAAATTAACAAAAAAAAAAAAAAAAAAAAAGGAATAAACCCTCCCACCAAAAACCAAACCAAACCCAACCGACCCCAAAAGGAAACACTCAAAGGGTTACTTGTTAATTGAAGATGTATATAGTATCTATGGTTTAAAAAACCTATTTATAACACTTTTTACATATATGTACATAGTATTGTTTGCTTTTGTTGACCATACGCTATGTTTTAAAGCCTAAAGAAAGTGCCTAAGGAATTATTACTCCTAACAGTGTAACAAGAGCGCGGTGATTTCTCTCTCATGCAAAACCCTCTTTGATCTGAACTCTCCTTTCCCACCCCAGCCTCAGCTGAGCCCTGGGACCCCCAGCTCTGGCTGCTCTTACACTGGCACAGAGCAGTGCTTCTCCACTGGAGTTTTGCCTGCTGGTGTCAGCTAGAGGCTTGGTCCCCGCTCCTCCCGCCTGCTGTGATTTGGCAGCTGGGGTGCCAGGGCCGGTGGAGGCACTTCCAAAAGGTTCTAAGGGTTTCGGAGCAAGGAATTGCCCAAAGTGCCTAAATGACTTATTGCCCAAGTCCCACTGCCTTCCCACCACACCCACTGAGATTTTGGGCTTTTAAATCACTTAGGTTGAATGCAATCAAGCAGGGGCTGTGCCCCCTCTCTGTGTGTGCTGGTTGCACCCCAAGCATGGGTACTCCCATCACGAAATGCGCATTATCCTTGCATGGAGCTAGAGTGCCAATGAGCAGGAAGCAAACCCAGTATATCTATGAAATCAAATGCCAGATGTATGAAATGGTGCTATCTATTTACCATTCCTTATACTGCTAGCAATTTAACCTTATTCACTGGAAATTCAGCTAACAATCTTGAGGTAAACAACAACAAAGCTAGAAACGAGAAATAATTCTGTGTAATATAAATGAGCTTATAACTGCTTTTGTACTTAGATGACTTACTCTTACTATTATTTTTAATAAAGCATTTATAACCAAGGTTCCTTTTCCCCCCGTGGTCAAGAGGAACAGAAGCAGCTCTGGCTGGAGCCCCACCGGCCCAATGCTAGAGCGCGATGTCTGTCCTCTGTCTGTGCGTCAGAGATGTGTCTGGCAATGAACGGGCACCTGCGCAGACCCCAGGCTGCCTCCTGAGGACTCCAGACACTGTGTTGTTGTCGTTTTTGTTTCATTTGGGTTTTTCTTTTCTTTTTTTTTTTTTTTTTTTGCTTTGCTTTTCTGATTTTATACCGACTGTGTGGACTAAGAAGCAATGAAATAAAAGTCAGAATAACTCCGTTGCTTCTGCTTTCGGCGTTTTTGCGGGTTAGAGCCTAGCTGTGCTCCACCAGCCTGCTTCCACAGCCATCCCACCAATGGGCTTGCTGATGCCATGCAGCAGATTTTGGGCTCAGTTCACCTGCTGAGATGGACCATGAGCTCGCCAGGCTGCCCGGTAGGCAGACATGCTGTGTCAGAAGAGGGATGCATCAGTGGCATTGGTGGTGAGATCATGGCCTGAGCTCAGCACCCTGTGCTCGCTCCTGCTCATCCTTCTTGCTATGCTCTAAAATGTCCCTGTGATATGGCCACCAAAGCCAGCAGAAGGCAGCAGGAGAATGCTCCTGAGCAGGGTGTTTCAGGTCAGCACCAGCTGCTGGGGTGTTGGCCAGCTCTGCCATCCTGCACAAACAGCAGAAGCCTTTCAGCCCCGTGCACTGAAACACCCAGAGCATGGGGGTGCAATGATGGTCAGGGAAACAGCACATTGTAGGCAGCGTGTGCAGCCTTCATGGCTGGCACAGAAACATTGCGTTTATGCTCACTCATTCATTTGGCTATTAAATATCCGAGCTGATGTAGCAACTGGTCCTGGCACAGACACAACGGCTCTCGCAGCACTGTGTGCTGAGGCTGATTGCTGACACCAGGCCAGGTCAGATGCCCAAAACCCAGCCACGTCCCCGGGGAGCAGCAGGAGGTGCTCTGCAGCTTTGCCACTCAGCTTCACCTGTCAGCCCCGCACCCTGGGGCTGCAGGGACCCCTGGCCACAGCTTCCAGTGGGGATACTTCCCTGGGTGATCATTTTGGGGTGCTCTGGGGACATCCAGGAGGAGATCTCGATTGCCCATAGGGCCCCTGTGAACTGCAGCCCCGGGCAGGTGGCTGTCCCGTATCACACCAGGCCTGGCACCGTGCTCCCAGCAAGGACACAGATGTCCCTTCCCAACTCAGCTGAGGAGCACTCAGGAACACAGGCGGTGCTTTTCGAAAGGGAAAACAAAGCACGGGGTTGGATCTCCTGTGGAAAGGACAGCTCCAGATCGGTGTGCCTGTGTGGAAGGTCCAAGGCGGAACGAGCACCCATTTCCCACCAACACGCCTCAGGTTGGGCAGGAAAGCAGCAGAATCCGGTCGTGGCCTCGGACGGCCTCTTTTGAAAATTTTGGCCTTAACTCAGCCAACTCGGGCCTCCCAGGAGCCTCGGGGGGGGGGGCCACGGGCGGAAGAGGGGAACGACGGGGCGGGTTTCGGTCCCGCCCGGCTCCGTGCGGGCGCCCAGCGCGGGGCGGGGCCGCCACCCGGCGGCTGCAGCCGGCACTGCCGCGGGATTGGGCCTGGGCCCGGGCCTGCCCGTGTTACCTGGGCGTGCCACTTCCACTACCACTGCCCTTGCTGCCCAGGCGTGGGCATACTGCTGCTGCCCAGGGCTGCCACTGCTGCCTGACTGCAGCCCCAGAGCTCTCTCCTCCCACCTCCTGCTCAGGCCGGACCATCACCGACGCTAAGGTAAGATGGGCCGTGTTTCAGGCTGAGCCTTGGAACTTACAAATGCAAGCGTGTATTGATATTCGCCTCCTACTGAAGAAGCCTGAATGCCAGCCTGAGCATCCCATGACACTTGCTCCTTGTTCTGCCGTACAGCTATGGTGAGTGCCCTCTGAGCCCCAGCACTGGTGTCTGTCTGGTGGACGTGGAACCACCAGTACCCAACGTGGAGGTACCTCCTCCAACTCGGACGATCCATTCATAGAATTGTCACCCGAAATCCCAGAAGAAAACTCTCTAACTCCAGTGTGGTGTTAGAAAGCAGCATTCCTTTATTCCTCACAGTATGTGCCAGGCAACTTGACAAGCAAGTGCGCCCTATCATAAATACATGCTGATGTCTCTTTGGGCATGCTCAGTGGTATCTGGGGTGGTCAAGTGCCCACCTACTTCTTCCCCATTTTTCACCATCAGCTTCATCACTGAGGCCTTTGACTCACTTTCATCCACTTTGGAAAGTGACCATTGCTTATTAGGCCATAGTGAGCAACTTTTTAAAACAGTGTATGTGGAACCAGAGGAAAATGTCCTTGCACCTTTTGAGGCAAAAGATAAAAGTATTCTATTATGACCCCAGTGCTTCTCGTGAGACAAAATCATTGAGGCAAAAGATGAAAGTATTCTATTATGTCCCCAGTGCAAAATTATTGAGGAAAACAAGACTATTCACCCACTAAATTTGGAAAGTTTTAGAACTATCACTCACAGATTCCTTTTGCTAAACTAATATATTGGTTCTTAAACTAATGTACTAATCCCCATTGCTAATCAAATAATCCTATATCAGAATCATAGAATCATTAAGGGTGGAAAAGTCCTCTGGGATCATCAAGTCAAACCCCACCCCATCCCCACCATGCCACCGACCATGTCAGTGCCAGATCTCCACGGTTCTGGAACACCTCCAGGGACGGACACTCCACCACTTCTCAGGGCAGCCTGTGCCAGTGCATCGCCACTCTTTTGGAGAAGTACTTTTTTCTTAATATCCCACCTGACTCCCCTCTTCCAACACAACTTGAAGTCATCACCTTTCTTTCTATCGCTGTTACCTAAGAGGCCGACCCCCACCCCTCCACAACCTCCTGTCAGGAAGTTGTAGAGAGCCATAAGGTCTTCCCTGTGCTTCCTCTTCTCCAGACTGACCCATTCCAGTTCCCTCAGCTGCTTCCCATAAGACTTCTGCTCCGAACCCTTCACAGCTTCTTTGTTCTTCTCTGGATGCGCTCCACCCATCCCACATGAGGCTCTCCCAGCTCATGAAATGACAAAAGACATTAAGGCAGGACCCGGCATTACTGTCCCATCAGCTGTGTGCACACTTTGAGTTAAATGAGAATCAAAAATTTCAGTGCACCCTGGGGCTGCAGCCCAGTTAAAATCAAGGTAGTCCATAAAACAGCTAGCTGAACGGAACAGCAGCAATATGGGAGAAGTGGCAAAGAGGGGTGAAAAAAATATGGGGGAAGTTTCTTTAATGTGTGTTGTATCATAAAAGCAATTGTTTAAATAGCTTTTCTAGTGCTCTCAGCAGTAAATACTTCTGAAAAATGTGCTGAGCAAATCTCATCTTCCTCTTTCATTTACTGCCTTGTAAATTGAAAAAATTATGGTAGGAATAAAAATACATGCTGCCTGGGAGCAGCTGTCCGCTTTGCAATGCAAGGATAAAGCCGGACGGTGGCACCGCAGAGCCATGGATCCCTGAGCAGAGGGACAGGGCTCAGCGTTCTCCCGAAGGTGCTCCAGTCCCTGGTCACACTCTTGGCTGTGGTCTCCCAATGAAGAAGCCAGGCACCACAAGCTAATCCAGCCTCTGTAAGACCGCAGCAATGGCCAACATCTTGCGGAAACACGTTTCTTAACGACCTCAAGGCAATTGGCAAAGTGGCCAAGCTAGTTAGCAATGTGCAATTAGTTATCTTGCACAATCTGCATGGAGGAAGCAGTGTGGGCAAGTGACCTTGGCACTGCGGATCAGCACTGATACAAGTCATCTTTTAATCATTTTTCTACCTTGGCTGACGCTGTGTATGCAGACACTGAAACTCCACGCTTTGAAACCAGGAGATGCCTGAGATGCCATGGAAGCATCCAGAAGTGTTAGCAGGTCTAACCCTGTTTTCAGCCAAGTAGGATCCAGGCTGAAATCAAATGGCTTATGGGATGCTCCCAGAGGGCTGTTCCTAGTGAGCTTTTCCAGCCCTCAGTGTTGTGCCCCCCCCTCCCCCCCCAGGGGCTGCCCCCATCCCTCTCAGCCCCGTGGCTATTTGCTTGGATTTACATTCACGCTAAGCCTCCCAGCATTAACAAGCCACTTCTCCCTGGGCTGATGAAAGGATAAAAGCGCCGAGTTGTGCCTGGGTTATTCACTTCCTGAGGGATAATTCAACATATTTCCCTTTCACCAAAGGACTTTTCCTGGGGAATCTTTAGCTGGCTCTTTGCAGGATGGTTTTATTGCACAGGGGGGAGACAGGCTTTATTTTAAAGTGCTTTAGCTGCTTCATTTCAGCCTTTGTTGATTGTGTTTCCTTTTATATATACTTTTTTGGGGCTTTCATTTCCCAGGGCTCCCTCTTATCTGCCTTTGGAGACAGCCCTTGTAAAAAAAAAAAAAAAAAATCAAAACCCAAAGCACTCTCCCTGGGATGCTTTCAAGAGAAAGGCCCCAACCCCTTTCAAACCTCTCTGGAGAAAAATAGATCCCAACCCTGCACACGCCACGTCCTGCAGGAAAGCCTTTGAAGTAAATTAAACCAAATTAGTGTCTATAATATAGATGAGCAGAGCAGCTCCCTGCTGCACCACCGGCCTGGCCCTTTGCGTAATCTTTAACCCCGCTCCCTTACTCCCAGCTCGCCTCTAATTGACCGTGAAGCACCTGGGGGTAATCTAGAGGCAACGCCATCTGCCCTCACAGGGCAGTGCTTCCTACTGCCCAGCCAAGGGGATGGAGAGTATTTAAAAGCCCTGAGAGGAAACTGGGATGATAAATTATTTTTTCTTCTCATTTTCTTGGTGTTTAGCATCCAATCTTGCTTTTCTTTCTTCTTTCCTCATAATAGGAGACATCCTGAGCCTGGGGCGTGCCAGCACCCAATGCACTTTGTTGTAATGGTGAAGATGAAGCTGTCAGTCAACCTCTTTGCAGCTCAGGAGCAGCGGAGAAAGATTCCTAACCCTAATAGTGCCAGAGCTCTGCAGGTTGTGCTTTCCCACAAACCCCCTGTGTGTGTGGGTCACCCATGACTCCAGAAACAGACCAAACTTGCCCACAGTCTGGCATGAGCTATGCTGGTGTTTGACTTAGTCAAAAAGTGTATTATTCTAGTGGGGGGAGAATGAGTGTTGGGGGCATTTAACCCTCCTTTGGCCCCGTGTTGTACCTAGAAAGAAGCACATGGCTGTGCAAGCAGCAAGCTGGGCAGGGTTGCAGCATGCATGCAGGCACTTGACAGATACTGGTGTCAAAAGATAATTGCATGAGCAATTATATGCGTGCACGTGCAAGGGAAGTGTTGCATATGCAAATGACCTGACAGTGCCAGGAGGTAACCGTGTACCTGGTAATTGTGGGGCAGCTGGAGCGCTGCACGCCTCACTGCCCTGGTGCTTCTCTGAAAATTCACATCTCATCTGGGGGTCCTGAGCCATTCCCTGTCCTGACTGAGTGTCCTGGGGCTCAGATGGACTCCAAGTTCTTGAATGGGCAGCGAATTGAGCCCTCTATGTCTGCTGGACATACTACCAGCTTGTCCTGGTGCTTTCAGTGCCCCATGAGGGCTGGGTGCAGGACAGGACCCTGCCAGGAGAGAGCAGGGAGTGAACGCCAGCCTGAGTTCTGCCTGGGTTCAAGCTCATGGTTCTTCAGGCAGGATCTTTGCCAGGGCTCAGGCTGCCTTGGGTGCTTCCTGCACAGCCAGCCTCTGAGGTTTACTCATTTACAAACCTCTGCAGCAGGTACACATCCATTTTTCACGAGAGGTTTCAGAGCAACACTTGGGGACACCCTTGGGATGAGTGGCATTGTGCTGGGATGTCTTCTGCTGTGGCAATAACCTCTGAAGAGCTCTGATGTTGGCACCAGCTGAGTTTCTTCTGACAGAGCATGAGCAGAAGTGTCTGGACATGGCCAGTGAAGGCAGGAATGGGAACAAGTGTGAAATTTGATGTTAATATCAGAGAGCTGTGTTGGGTGCTGACTGGCTGACTTTCCCAGCCTCGGAGAGGATGCTTCACAGTCCTGGGAGCATTTCCTCTGGGGCTGTACTTGCCCGGCAGCGTTTGTGGCAATTATTTTGGTCCCTGAAAGTGTTCTTGTGGACAGAGACTTCAGAAGGGGCTGCATATTTTATAAGCGTGGCTATAAATAAATCATGGCCAAATTAAATCATGAAGCAAAAATAAAACCCCATGAAGCAAAAATAAAACCCCATGAAGCTGGCAGGCAAACGAGCAAAATCTCTGATCCCTGGAAACATGCACAGGAAAGCAGGTTCCTCTGGCATTTGTGCCAGGCTGTGGGGTGCAGGGGCCTGGTGGCCATTGTGACATTTGGGCACTGAGTCATGCAGACATCTGCCCAGCTTTCGCTGTGTCATGTCATGGTGCCACAAGTCCGTTCCAGCTTTTACATTGCTGTTTTTCTTTCCCATTTGTCTGGATCCTGTGCAACATGCTTCCTATTTTCCCTGATCTCCAAGTGCTTTGCAAAGGGCTTTCTTTTACTCCTACACTGAGCAGCCCCTACACACAGCATCCACCTCCTGCTCTGGGGCTGGCTGATTCAAGCTGAACCCGATCATTTACGTGCTGCTTATTATGTGTAAGGATGCTCAGGCAGGACCAATTTAATTTCAGACGTCAACTTTTTGGCTGACATTCAATGCAGGCCAGCTCGGATTGATGCTCCACAGTTAAGCGCAGTGTGGGAATGTTTTTGGGGTGTGGAATAGGCTCCTTTCCAGAGGGGATTTGCATCCTCCCCAAACCTGGTGCTGTCCCTGGGCGGACCTGCACATATGATGTCCCTTGCCTCCTTCAGTCTTAGGCTCCTCTGCCTGGAAAACCAGATAATCCCACACTGGGGCTTAATTCCAGGCAAAAGGAAGAGCCAATAAATCTCAATGAATGTAAACGATGTCATCTTTAACCAAGGCTGTGTAGTGGGTGAAGCTATTACCAGGGGGGCGGGCAGCTTCACACTGTAAGGTCAGACTGGGTTATCTGATGCCCTGTGGGGCTGGAAGCAGTCTGTCTCAGCAAGTTAATAGCTCTTTCCCACCAGCCTTGTAACATCAGGCAGGGTACCAGACCTCCTCTGCATGGAAAACATGAGTTTGTACCTAGGAAAATAAAAGGAGAGTATTTTTAGCAGTGGATTGGAATAATGAAAAGGAAATTCTCATTGCTGGGAGTGGTAGGAGGCATTATTTGCTGTCTCTGTTTCGTCTTAAGTGGTTACTGACTGCTACAAGTGCTCTGAGGAAAAAGAGGTGAGGAAAGAAAGAAGAGGATGAGAGTAAGAAGGTGATGTTGTCACTTGGCGCTTCAGGGGTTACTGAGGTGTCAGCTTTGTAGCATGTTTTGGAGCTTGGTGTGAAGGTGGACTGGCTGAGCATCCTGACTGCTTTTGCCAAACACTCCTTATGCTTCCGACACCTGCTTGGCCCATCTCTTCTAGACCAGCCTGCTCTCAAACCTCCCTCTTACCACCAAAAGCAACAGATGCGGCTCCTCTAGTCCATCAATATGTGATGAGCAGCCAGAGCCCACCTAGCACTGATTCAGTCTCATCCCATCAAGATAACAAGATTCCCCTATCCACTGCATCCCAAAGAGCGGGTCTCATGTTTGCATTTAGCAGCATTCACACAACCATGGCTGTTCTCTGGGAAGAGGAGCATGGATTTGATATTTCCTCCCTTTGAAAGACCGGCAAAAGCTTAATACATGGTGCTCATTGGAAAAAGCATTTGCTTCAGACTTGGTCTTCCTCAGGGCTGTGCCTATATTTGAATCCTGGGTGCTCCCTTCTGCTAAAAGCCGCCAGCAGCTTCCCCTTTAGCCCTAGGGCTGCTTTGTCACTCAGGTGAGTCCTGGGGCTGTGATTTATGAGTTTCAGGCTGGCGTCTTCACTTCCTTTCTGTTCTGCCTGGTGGTGTCCCTTTGGCGTGCCCAGCCCTGGCAGTGAACTAGCAGTGGGACTGAGCACCTGGAGATGTTTCGCACCCATGGAAATCTGATGTGCAGGCACACTGGTGACGATGGCAAACTGTAACAGAGTGGACTATTCAGCCAGGATCCCTCATTCTTTGCTTTACGGACTTGTAAGTAATAGATGGGTGAGGCGAGAGGGTAAGTAGCTGGCCCAGGGTGGCAGTGATTCCCCAGTAAGCAGCTGTTTGGAGCACCCTATGCTCTCAGTCCCCATCCTGGGGCTGGGTGTCCCTCTCTCTGCTGCCCTGCTGGGAGTGGCCAGGTCCCAGCAGCACCAAAACCTGGGCAGGCCTGTGGGGTGATGGGGATAAACCCAGAGGGAGGGAGGGAGGAAGCGTTAAACACTCTGATCGCGCTATCTTCTGGGAGATAATACTTTTAATTTTCAGCACACAAAGAATATGTCCTGAACCAGAAGGGGTTTGCCTAATTCATCATGCTTGCTTTCCACACAATACCAGGGCTGACAAGCATAACATTTTAAAATGAGAGAAGTGGACATAATTAATGCTCATGAATTGCAAACGCTTCTTTATTAAAGGGCTCTTGCTTGCCCCTGGACCATCTGCTTCATATCACCGGGCCACGGTCCTGAGGCTATAATAACTCGCAGCTTTAATAATTTTACCTCTTAATTAAAGCTCATCTCGGAGTGCAGGAGCACAGACATGTTCTGGGCCCAGATTTGATTTTAACAGAGGAAACCTTGAGGGATGGATAATAGAATTTGCATCCTTGCCTTTGAAGAATCCCTTGGATGAGGGCCGTGGCCCTGCGTGAGAACCCTGTGTGCTGGCTGGAGGCTGTGGGGCCTGCTGCTAGGGGGCTGTGCTGGCCTCAGGGTGGCCTGTGCCCCTGTGTGACCATGTCATGAGCAGGGGGAGTGGTGGGACACCAGTTCCCTGCTTAGGAAAGGTGAAGGAGGGAGCAGAGGGGCCATGGAGGCTGAAGTTTCATCATTGCCTTCTGAAATTCCATTGTGATTTCTATCTGCCTGTTTCCATCAATGTCTTCAGAAAATCCATCGTTGTTTCTGTGCGGGGACTGGAAGTCTAAGCTCTGGATCTCCTGTGATGGTCATTGCGATGCCATGTATTGGCAGGACTAAGGCTTCCCTGCTTAAGCAGTAGGATGGATGGTGGCAGCTTAACCTGCAGGAGGATCCCAAGCCTATGTATTCTGGTGCTGGGTTAAATAAAGCCTTGGGCTGTGTAGAGGAGAAGGTCTTGGGCTCTGCCTGGTGCCAGTGGAACCTCAGGGCTCAGCCAGCCCTGAGCTCTGCCAAGGGCTGTGGCCAAGCCATCACCACCTGCATCTGCTGTCCCTGCAGATCCGGGCTGCAGAGCGACCTTTTGGGGGGCTGAGCTCCGTGCAGATGGGATGAGTTGACAGCGCGTGAAATATGGTGAATTAATGAGCACTTCATTGCCACTAGACGTGAGGCCGAAGGTCGAGGGCCATTAATAGAACTAGGCACGTATTCGTGCTTCATAATTCACACATCCCAGGCCTTCCTACAAACGGAACATTTTATTCTAAAATGTTGTTTTAATTATTTACATCTTGATTGATTGATAGAGAAGGGAATTCACCAAAGGTACATTAATGAGGAAGTGTTTGGCTTTCGAACGGCGCTTTGATTGTCGAACATGAAAATCAATATATCACCTAAGATCCAGCAAGATGTCTTTTATTTATTTATTTATCACCAATTTCGTCTTGATAGTGGCTGAAATTCCTCATGTAAGGCAGAGACGCATTCATAGGAGCGATGCATTCAACTTCATCAGGCGTGGGAAACCTTTTACAAGGGAGGAGAGATGGAAACTCTGATCTGTGTAGCAGAGAAAATGCAATGAGATTGCACTTTCCCATTTCATCTCGCCCAGTGTAGCTGGGTGGGGGGCTCCAGAGATCCCACCTGTACCCAGCAGCAATGCAGGCACTTCCCATGCACTCAGCATTGGGCGGCTGCTCGGAAGGGTTTCAGGTCCAACATCTGCATAGGACAACAATGGTCCCGCTGTAGGCTTGGTCCACAAGAACACAAGCATGGGAATTTCTCTGCTATTGCAGAGCAGTTTTCCCAAGCCGTTAGCCCATCCTGCTGCATTGCTCCTGCTGGAACTGAGCTCAGCTGGAGTGCAAGAGGGCTGGGGAGGTTTGTGCTGCGGGAGGCAGCAAATACACGGTGCCTGCTCAAGTCCTGATGGCAATCAATCACGTCATCCTCTCTCTTTATTTTCTATGAAGTTCAGAGAAAAAAAACCAACATTTACTTTAGTAGTTGCAACAGTTTCCTTTTGTTTTTGCTTTACTGACCAAAGCAGCTGGTTTTCAAAACTTTTCTTCAGGAAAAATCTTCTGGTTTTCATTACAGAAAACAAAACAAGCAGCTGCTTTTCTGTAACCAACATGTACTTTAAAGAAAATTCTTTCTTTTAGTGAAAAATTGGAACAAATGATTAGTTATGACTTTTCTTTATTTTTCCCTGAAAAAGAAATGAATTGCATTTCCAGTGACACGCCTCCAGCCAAATTCCAGTTTTGATGGGATGCACGCGGTGCTGCTGCCCAGTCTCTCTGCCTGGGCTCAGCCAGGATTTGGGCAGTGGCTGGGTTTGCTCTGTGATGCTGCAGGTTGCTGGGCTCAGCACTGACCCCGGGGAGCAGGGAGCGCAGGGGCAGGGGTCTGCAGCAGCTGCCTCCTCCTGGGTTCCTCGTGGTCTTTTGGAGGCTCATGCACCGTGAGTGGAGCTATCTCCTTTGGGTTGTGTTTTCCAGTACCTGGTAGAGCTAAAAATGAGTTGTGTGTGTTTCTGGAAAGCTGAGGTTCTCAAGGAGTGACGTATTTATGGAAGGTGAAGAGCGCCCTGATTTGGAATGGTGTGATGAGACCACAAGTGTTGTAAATAGGAGAAATAGGCTGAGAGGGCTCTGTATGGCAGAACCCTGGGACTGGGAGGAGATAGGGAAATATGAATACACACTGGGAGGGTTCATTTTCAAACTGATCCAGAATCAAACCCTGCATTCTACATCAATAATCATCCCTGGTCCTTAGGAAACATCCACCCAGTTCGGCAGCACATTCAAATACTCTGCAGCCCAAATGAGCTGCAGGAAGCCTTATTAATTTTGCAAAGGGTCTTGGAGCTGTGTGGAGCAGGACAGGCAGAGCAGGACAGCTGGAGCAGGTCCGTGCTGCTGCTTCTCCAGTGCACACCGAGGGCTGCCAAAGCCTGTGCTAGAGCAGAGCCTTGACTTCTTGAAGGCAAAGCTGCGGCCACGAGAGGGTGCTTTTGTCCTTATAGTTGAGCTCACAGCATAAAAACTGTGGAAAGGAATTAGTGGAAGGTCCTAGGAAACATTGTGCAGCCATGGTCTGTGTGTCCTGAGGAGCTGGGAGGGGATTAAAGACCCTGAGCAGCTCAGCCAACTCTTAGCACTCTGCAGAGTAAGTCAGATAATGTGCAAAAAATCACTGCAAAGGGTTGGTTTTAGTCCTGTTTCACCCATTTAATTGCAGTGAAATCAAGGGGAAATTCTTATTCTGGTGTACCTATTGTAGGAGAGCAGTGGCGACAGTGGGGGTGTTATATTCCAGACAAAAAAAATGTTGATGGTATCCACTGCTAAATGATGCAGATACTCAATAAAAAGCAATCCCTGCTCCCTCTGGTGACCCCAGTGCAGGCAAAACCTGAGTGTACTGCACTGGTCCCAGTGCGTGCTGATGGTGTTTTTTTCAGGCTGGGAAAACCTAGGGAGCTGATCTGCAGTTTGAGTGAAACTGTAATAAGTCAAGGGGCAAAGAAGACTTGGGAAGAGAACTAAATGGAGGAACTTCACTGGCAATAGGCAGCTTGCTGCAGGGCTGGAAACTGCCCTGTGTGCTTGATCACACTGCAGTGCTCAGCAGAGCTGGGACCACCCAGCTGAGACCTGGCTCAGACCTCTGAACCCCTCGCACCTCAGCTCCCCAGCCTCTGGGAGGAGAGAAGAGATCTGTCCTGCACTCCCTTCCCATGCTCCTGGTACAAGTTTGGCTTTGGCATTGTGGAGCTTCAGCATCATGCAGGTGCCTGTACCACCATGGTCTAGGTTAGGATCCTCTCCTCACTCCCAGCACCTTCATGAGCCCCACAGCAGCATGGCTTAACAAACCCAGATGTTTAGCCTTTGTCTGCAGCTGGATCATGCCGAAGATGGGCAGTCTGTCTTGGGGGAAGGGCTGCAGGAGGGCAACTGTGCTCCTGAAGTGCAGAGGGAAGGAAGCAGAGCAGAGCCTGTCTGTGTCACTGATGGAGTCACTGGTTTGGGTGAAAATATTCATCTTTTTGGCCAATGGGTCTGGGTCTCTTGTCTAAGAGAGAGTGGATGAAGAAGTGATGCTGGGAGGACGTGGGAGGCCCTCCAGGAATGGCTCCAGCCCACGGTAGTTCCTACATGAGATGATGATGAGCAGGGAAGGGAGGCAGATGTGCTGCGGAGGCTGCAGCTGCCCCATAAATGCAATCCAGTGCTTGAGGGACGCAGCCTGCATGGTGGGGTCAGGGCTCGCCCCATTCTCTCAGGAGATTCATGTTCTCAGGGCGAAGGCTCGGGGTTTTGGTGGGATATATATGGTAGTGGCAGTGGCACAGAGCATGGAGCAAGGCTGGGAAGGGGCTGAGCAGTAAAGGCAGCACAGACAGGAGGTGCTTTGTACAAAAATGGGGAGGGAGAGAGGGAAATGTTTCACCCTCCGCGTTGTAAAGAAAACTTCCCGCTTAAAAGCAAAATCCCATAATATTGTTTAAAAAAAGAAGTATTGCCCGTAGGCATGGATCTCATAAAGGCTGGAAAAAGGCACCTCTCAAAGGAGCTTTTCAGAGAAAAGCCTTCGACCAGCCCACGCTTATGCCCCATGGGAGCACACCTTGGCAAGGGGCTTTATTTATCCAGCTGGGACACGGATCCCAAGCCTTTATGTCCTGAGCAGGATGTTTAGCCCAAGTGTTTTTGGGTGACTGGAAATTTACTCCGTGCAGGGAATATATGCCCTCAAATGGAAGGAAAAACAAACACTTTGGGCATGGTCTCGAGTGGAATATTGGCAATATTCGTTCTACTGTTTCATTGTGTACAGAGACCTGATTTAAACATTAAGAGAAGGGACATCAAACAGGGTGGGAAGCACAGAGGAATTGCAGAAGGTAAATGAATCTTCTCATTTCTCTCCAAATGAGTTATTAATCATCTCTAATTTACATATTCATTAACCATAACACACACCATATTTTTATTAATGTGGCAAAGAAACAATTACAGGTGAAAAATGGCTTGTCTGTTTATTTTATACACAGATCTTGTTCCTCATTTGCACGATTTAAAAAATGATGTTTCTTCTTGCCATGCTAAAAGGAAACTGTCTGCTCAGGATGTGTTGCAGTCTGAGACTATGGAAAGGACTGCTGGGATGAGCAGCAGGGGAACAACCAGCCTTGGTTGCTATGTTCTTTTTTTTTGCCAGGAATGGGTTACACTAAGTCAGTCCTGGGCTGGGACAAGGGGGACCAGCATGGTCCTGGGGTACCTCCCAATGGACGGGTTTCAGAAGGTACTTTGTGAAGGGACTGCAAATAAACACAGAAGTGCTCTCTATACATTTGCATTCAAGCAAGTGAAATGTGGGGAGCAGAAATAACAACATGAATATTCAAAGCCTCGTTCTGAATTGATTATGAAAGGGAACCATCTAATGGTCAATAGTGTCTTTTATTCTTAGGGAAGTGACATGAAGTTTTGGCTTAAAATGCTTGAGGAATGGTATCCCCAAGTTCCTTCCCACTTCCTTCCCTGCAGTTTTATGAGGAATATTACAAGATTTCAGTAATCTTTTAGTAAACCAGCCATGAGCCACTAGTCCAAAGAGAGAGCTTTGCTATCCCCACTGATATTCCTTTGGTCAAGAACATTAAGTCAGAGTTAAGTGAAGAGATGTTGCAGAGAAAAAAAATACATTGCTAATGAAAATCTTATACTGTGAATTACCATGGGTGAGCAGTGCAGCTGGGAGCATTGTCTGGATGTTGCAATAACTGGACATCAAACCTGTCTTTGGGAAAGATCCTTCCCATCCTCATCCCCACCTTCCTGGTCTGATTGGCAAGGGAAGTAAGAGCTGTTTGCCTCTTTCAGTAGTGGGAAGCAACCCAGTTTCTAGGGTTCTTCCCACACAGGGATCAAGGTAGGATTGTGTTCTTGCCTGCCTTCCCGAAGTGTAGGGACTGGTTGCTGTTGGACACAGGGATGCACACAGGGAATCTCTTTTGTCTGCGCTCTATGCTGTCTTCTCAATGTTTAAGAAAAAAAGGATGGTCTTTGGAACTGCCTCTGCTCTGGGAATCATAGAATCACCATAAAATTGCTTAGGTTGAAAGGGACATGGACAGTCATCTAGTTTCAATTCCATGCTGTGGGCAGGGTTGCCACCCCTAAGACCATTTTGCCCAGGGCTCCATCCAACCTGACCTTGAATGCTTCCAGGGATGGGGCATCCACATGAGTTCTTCTTTCAGTCTGTACACATATCTGGATTGCCTTGACCCAAGTGCCAGACGCTGCACTTGGCCTTGTTGAACTTTGTTAGGGCCCACTTAGGCCCACTTTTTAAGCCTGTTCTGCTTCCTCTGGATGGCATCCCTTCCATCCATTGTATCAACTGCACCTCTCAACTGCAGACTTGAATTCTATGTCATTGATAAACGTGTTAAAGAGCACTGGTCCCAGGATGATCCCCTGGGGGACAGAACTTAACGCCAGCGTCCACCCGGACATAGAGCCATTGACTGCGACTCTTTGGCTGGCACCATGCAACCAATTCCTTATCCACTGAATAGTCAACTCTTTAAATCCATATCTCTCCAATTTAGAGATAAGAATGTGGTATGGGACCATATCAAAGGCTTTGTGGAAGTCCAGGTAGACAACATTGATTGCTCTTCCTTTGTCCGCCGATATGTCACTCCATTGTAGGAGGCCACCAGATTGCTGAGGCACGATCTGCCCTTGGTGAAACCATGCTGACTGTCTCAGATCACCTCCTCATCACTCCTGTCACTCAATATCTCTTTCAGGAGGATCTGCTCCATGATCTTCCCAGGCACAGAGGTGAGACTCACCTGTCTGTAGTTCCCCAGGTCTTCCTTTCTACCCTGTTTTAAAAGTGGGAAATTTAATAGGAATTGTCCAAAACCAAAAGTTTTTTCTGTAGAGAAAAAGGAATAAGCAGACTGACACACAGTGTCACCCCATAAGAAGCCCAGTTTAGAAATGCTCACCCTCCAGAAAGCAAGAAGACACAGAAGTCTGGGCTTCAGGAAGGGAGGCTGTTCAGATGCATTCAAATAGTGGAGTTTTGGTGGGGAAAGGAAGAATCCAACAGCAGGAGAGCAGCAAGGATGGTAGGGCAGGGATGGTTGGGTGGGAGGGGGAGAATCCAACTGCTGCTTCATACACAAGTAAGGGAACTGAGGAGACCTTGTACATGGTCCCATCACAAAATGCTGTTTTCAGGTAAAGAGGAATAAATTGCATTTTACTACAAAGTTTGAAGACTTTGCTGACATCAGGCAGTGGGGAGCACCCTTTGCAGTTCCAGGAGGGATTCTTGTGACTGTCAGAGTTTTATTTGTGTGAGCAGCTACCTTGCTGAATTTTTTCTCCCTGTACGAAGGAAAGGGGCTGCAGGCAGCCAGCTGGTGGAAGGACACGCCTGTCCTCATTCCCCTTCTCATGCATGAATGCACTGGCTGATTTCAAGTGAATTTGACAGGAAGGTAAATATCGAAATAACAAATGTGTGTACCTGCATGGGAAGTTGGCTGAGGTTTGGCCATCTCACATCTGCTGTAATTGCTTTGGGCTGACTCCCCAGCCAAGCCCAGGGGCTGACATGCTGCAGCCAGCATCTCCTGCAAGGGGACGTGTGGAAGGACCAAGAGAGGAATGTTATGGGCACGGACGGAGATGAAAGTAATCTTAGCCCTGATTCAGTTATAAAATAAATCAAAGGAGAGACATGTATCCACGGGAAAATAGAGTACATTCATTGTGCTGTTCATGGGGCTGCCCGTCTCCTCTGTACGGGTGGGAATGCACAGAACACCTTTCTGTTCTTGGCAAGAATATTGCACTTATTACTTATCCGAATCTTAAACACCAACAAAAAGATCTGGAAGGGGGAGTTTCTTTCAGAGATCATCTGTGAAGTCGGGTCCATTCTCATAAAAGTCCAGTGCAGGGAGGACTGGTAAAGTTTCATGATGAATGATAAAGTATAGAGGCTTGCTGTAAGTGCCTGGCTCAGGGCATAAGCCTTTCTTCAGTGTCCTGTGGTGGTTTCACACCTCCCTGCTCCCCTTGGTGGCAGGTAGGACTTTGTGAACCCCCCATTTATTGCAAGCAGGCAAGGTGCCCTGCAGTGTCGGTGGTTTCCCATGAACTTGAAAGAGTCTGTTCAGTGTGTTTGTTCTCCTTTATTCATTATATTTTTTTGATAGACTTCTCTGTTTCTCCAATGCCTGGTTTGCATTTCTCTCCATTTTATTTAATGATTATTACTACTTAGGAATGCTTTCCCAATCTTAGTGTTAATGTGTCCTGGAACTGCACTAGAAGGAGGCCCCAGTTTCTGTTCCCCAGTGTCACAGAACATACCAGAACCAGATGATAATTCTTGTATACAGATGTCTTGTGTAATAAGCAGGTCCAAAGGAATCACACCAGTGGTGCTTGGTTTAAAATCTAGGGGTGCTGGAGCTGGGAATGGATGGCTCTGTGGTCCCCATACAGCTCCTGGCTGATAGCAGGATGCTATAACATTGAACACCTTCTTTCAGAAGGGAACATCATGTAACACGGGCTCCAGATCAAGCTGCACTTGGTCACTAGATTTTTCTTTAGTTAGTTACAGCATAGCTATTCTCCTACAATTTGAACCAGCATATGCCAGTATTGCAGTAACAATAAAAGCAAAAATATGATTCAGTGCTCTTCAATTACTGTTAAAAATGAATTGGTATTGCTGTCCTGATTTTTTAAACGGGAAACTGAGGCATGGGAATGACTTGGGATGCCTCTGAGTGGCCTGTGAGGGTAAGTGTGCCCTGTTCCCACCTCATCTCTGCCTGGTGGCATAGCTCAGCTAGGGCAAGGTGCATCTTGGTGTTGCCTCATACCTGAGCTGAGCCAGGCTGGTCCCATCCGAAACCATGCGGTTAGCAGCACCATCTCCCTGAGGCTTTCTGGGGACTTGTTCGCCCTGCTTTCATTCCCATCAGTCTACCAGTGCTGCAAGAGGGAATGATTTTTATCTCCTTTATAAAGTTTGAGAAGCTGCTGCCAATGATCCTCACACTGCTGGGCTACTTCAGCCCCAGACCTGCCTGGGAGCCTCGCTCCCTGCTTTGTGCCTTAGCTGCTGGCTCCGTACCAGACAGCACCCATCGCGTCTCTCCTTGGGAGTGTTCCCATGCTCACAGCTCAGAAATCTGCTGTGGCAGGATGGGGCCCTGCCCTCGCAGTGCCTTTGTTGATGCAATGCCTTTAGAATGGAGCTACAAGCTGCGTTCCTCTCCGCGGCTGCTGCCTGAGGCGCTCAAAGAGAATTGTGGAGATTTATCAGCAGTCAGGTCAGGGGAGCTGGTGTTCAGCAGCTCCATTTCTGCTTGTGTATCGTAATCAGTCCTGTTAAACCAAATAATCTCCCCCAGACCACTGCATTCATGCATTTCTTCCCTCCTTTGTTTCCATCGGCGCTTTCCTTCTTGTCTGAGCCCTTAAACAACTTTGACCGCAACGAGTTGGTGATCGGCAGAGAACCCCGTCCATTCAATGTGAAAATACTGGTGCTTCCGCGTCATTTCATAGCACATCTGGGGTCCCTCGGGCCCACATACCATCACTGCCCAGCAGGCCAGGCCAAGAAAAGCAGGAGGAAGAAAAATAAATGTGATGACAGTTGGGCTCTTGCAAATGAGTCTTGGTCTGAAACAAGCCAGAAAAGAGTAAGCGTCTTGCACCGCCCCACATGGAACGTGCAATGTTCACACCGTGGGGGCAAAGGTCTGCAATGTGAGCTTGCACCACTAATGTAGGCAGACTTCCTGCCTGCTGCTGCTGCAGGAAATATTTGGGCACTTGCTGATCAGCTGTGTTGCAATGCCTGTGTGTGAATGAAGAGGAGAGAGTATGGGTGCTGGGCTGCAAGGGGTTGCCCCTCCTCCAGCCCTGGTTTTCTGGGCACATCTCCTGCCCATGCATGTGTTTGGGCTTTGGCAATGCTACAGGTGTGCCCTAGGGCTCCCTTGTTTTTTAGCTTGCGTGCTCCAGCTTCATTTGTCTTGGCATAAAAACAACTCTGGCCAGGTGCACAGATGTGTGCTTCAAATCTGTGCCAGGGTCCAGGGAGCTGCTTCTTGGGTGACCAACATTTGCTGTTCCCAGGGACTTAAATTCACTGTGTAGGAGCTTGGGGTTAAAGGACAGACTTTTCTTGCAGGCAGAAGAAATTTGACTCCCTAGCAATGAAGAGTTAACCTGAATCTGAGCAGCACATTTTGGATTTTATTGTCCTCCGATGCCACCACACAGTTCCCTGGGCTGCCTTTCCTGCCTTTATAGCTGCTCCTGTTCCTCTCTGTTCCTGCACACCATGAGTCTCTGGGTGGTTTGTGCACACTTGGCTGCGCCTCAGTTCCCTGCGGTCCTCTCCATTTCTCAACCCTGGGGCTCCAGAATGTGCACTGTGTTCTGGTTAACTTCTGCTCCACCAGCAAGCTGGAAAACTTCTCCAGCAATGTCAGAAATCTCCAGCAGTTGATATTTATTAAGGCTTTTGCTGCCTGAAAGAAATGTAAAAGCCAACCCAAGTGATTGATAGACCCGATCTGGATTGCTCTGTGTTTTCTTAGCCAGGTTGAAATTTGGCTTGAATGAATGAAATCTGGAAGTCTCTTCCTAACAGCAGCACGGCCAACCACAGCTTCTGGCTGGGTCGATAGCAGAGATGAAATACATGCTTAGCAGGACCCAGGCTGTAAGACATTTGCCACTGGAGCCTGTGCCTCTCTTGCTTGCACAGCATTGGTCAGCTGAAGCTGTGCTCACCAACAGCAAGGAGTTGTTTAGGGCTGAGTTCTGGCACAATCCCTATCTCGAGATACGTCTGCCCCTGCTTGTTTGGGAACAAACCATAACTCATGCCTTCAAAGCAAAGCCAAGCTGCCAAGTTTCGGTGCAGAGCCTCATGGCCATTAAATCTGGAGAAGGTTCTGTGACTGCTGCTATCCACCCCCCTCCAAAGCCTTTGGATTGCAGCTGTCCTTCCCACGAATCTGCCACAGCTGACAGTCCTCAGCCACTGCAGAGTGTGTGCACCGTGCTAATCCATCAGAGGCGCTTTGTGGGATGCTTTGTGCAAGTGCCCTGCAGCTCAAGACTTGCAGGGGTGCACTGCCAAGGACGTATCTTCCCAGCAAACAGCTCGACACGTTTCTCCTGCGTGCAAACAGCCCGGGGTGGGGTGAGATGTGGGAGCAGAAGGGAGCTTTGCATGACAGCCAACAGAAGTGCTGAATCACAGGGAAGCCCCTTTCAGCGCTGGGGAGCGGAGAGGAGCTGCAGAGGCTGTGCTGGGCAGATGGCATGTTTTTTTGGCACACTGCAAAGTCTCGACATGCTGGATTGTGCCTAGGCAGAAACCCTCTCTGGGAAACAAAGCTGCAGAACCACTAGATTCAAAGGTCCAACGATGTTTTCAAGACCGATACTGTATAGCTCAGTAATTTGTAAGTGTTCATTTACTCAGCCATTGTCTGGTCCATTATTCACATGCTCTTTCCTTAGGTAAATACACTTCCTTGCCTTTTTCTGCCTCAGATCTTTGCAAATTTGATTCTCTTGCTTGTATGAGAGAGGTTATAAACCAGATGCAAGCATTCCCCCTGAGGTGACTCATTGATATTCCTCTGCTGTTCCAGGGCCATAAGCTGGGGTTTATGGGATGCATTTTCCATTGTGTAACTCAGGAGTGAGTTTGGGGAGATGTCTCCCTGTCTGTGAGCAGGTAGCCTTGGAACAGGCAATGACAAGCAGTCCCATCTGTAGATGACAGCACTGAGATGTTACGCAGGGCAAAGCTGAAAAAGAGGAGCTGTTATTAATAGTAGGTGGGAGAGAAAGAGGATTGCAGGTGGGAGTAATGGGGCTTGGGTTAGGAAGTGCTTTGCTATCAATCACAGCAAGAGGCAGGTGAAGGTCTTTGTCTTTCTGCTCATTGGTTCATTCCATCCTCTTAGTCCCCTTCACTTCCTTTGGTGATGGAGAAGAGTGGGCACTGTGACTTTAAAATTCTGGAGTGAGGGGAAATGCTCATGTTTTCCCACATACAAGGAGCTGTCAGGCCTGGAGGTCCTGCTGGGAAGGCAGTGGCTGTCCCTCATCTCCCTGGCAGTAGGGAGCAGGCGGCTCTGCTTGGCCAGCAGTGATGTGGATGGGCTGTGCACCCCAGCCTGAGACCCTGCCTTGCAAAAGCCACCAGAGGCCCAAGGAGGGAAATGGGAGTGTTGAAACAAACAGAATTTTGAAGCAGTGTCAGTGTTTAGAGGAAATTAGACATGCCTGATCATAGAGGCCCACAGTGTTGTGACAGGAGAGATAAATATTTCCCAACCATCTTAGTTGCAGTGGGCCTTTGGAGGATGAACACCATAGAACAACTGCAGATCGCAGTTGTTACTCACATGGTTGAAGGTTGCACGTGCGTCTCTGGGGATGGGGTTTGGCCTGTTGGCAAGGTTTTCTGCTGCTTAGTCCCAAGTGTCAGGTTTAATGCCTGCCTTGTACAGTTTGCTTGGGAATATTGTTGCTTATAATCCTCTTTGCAACAAAACCAAGCAAGCGGCAGCATCTACTGCATGCTCTGAATTACATACACAGGGAGAACTGCGGACTGCTGTCCCATGGCACACATCTGGATGTCAGCGGTGGAAACACATGAAAGCCAATCCATCTCAATAAATGTGCAAATTTCTGCAGAGGCATGATACTGCAATGAGTAACTTCAGTAGGAGAGTTGCTGCTTGCCTAAATAATTGAACAAACCGTGGTAGTCCAGCATCTTCCTCTAGTGTCTGCTGTGCTCCATGAGCAGATGATAAGAGCAAAAAGCAAGGATGCACCCAGCTGGGTTGGCTGTTTCTTTGCAAGTGGCTGTGGCAATGCCTTGGGAGAGTCCCCCAGGCTCCAGAAGATGGACATTGCTCTTCTCCAGCTGCCCTGAGGATATGGCCAGGCTTCCATCATAACACAGACAAAATAATTTTTCTCTGGGCTGGAATAGGGCCCAGGCGTGGTCCTGGCTGCCAGTCTGTCCCTGGGGATGCAAGCACAGTGCAGTGAGTTCTGGTAAGCAAGCGCAGCATCTTGGGCTGTGTTGAGCGGAAGCATTTTAATTTGCATTATTAAAATGTTCTGCATGGTGTTTAATGCTAGGGATGTAATTTGGTAAACAGGCCTGTAATTGATGCCCAATATCAGTTGGCAGGTTGGCTCCTCTGTGACAAATGGAGATGATGGGGACACAATGCCATACCTTCTTCTTGCTCCTCCCACCATCTGCCTGAATATTTGTCTGAGCACGTAAAAACCAGCATTAATGTCCATAAGAACTGGCCCATCTCATCAAGTTAAATATGAACCATGTCAGAACAATTACAAGAGAACAGGGCAAAAATTGCTTAACCATATAGCACTCATCATTAATAGCTAGTTATTGGCACAACTGATGTGTATTACTATCACACACTGCACTGATCCAGTACATAAATGTTTTCTTTAGCATATTTTTAATGTTGCTAATTTATCTGTTACTGTCACACTGGGGCTGTTAGCTTTGAACAAATGACTGTTATTAATCACTGGAGGGCTATTAGACGCCACAGCCGCGGTGCTAAATCAACTCAGGAGTGGCACTTGTAGGAATATTCAAACAGCAATGTAAAATTGCCTGGGTTCTGGTGGTGTGGTTAACGCCTCTGGGATCAGAGCCATCGAGCACTGCAAAGACTGCTCCTGTGTGTCAGACTCACCCGGTGGAAATTCCTTTCTCTGAAGAGTGATCGCAGCTTAAGACCTTATTTATTACGAGGTTGTTTTGGAGGGGAGGAGAAAAAAAGGCAACTGTGGAGTACAGCAGTGTGATGTTTGCACTTATGCTTTTCTTGTGATAGATGTGGGACTCCATCAGCAGCAACGGCTTTAATTTCCTGATGGTCCTTGTGAAGCTGCTGGTGCTGGGGGGATCCAGGATCTGCCCATCTTGGCGCTGTTGGGGTTAATTCTCCATGCTAAGCACCGTTTACCTGGGAGCCTGAGGCAGCCTGCACAGCCCTGCTGGGCACAGAGGGTGCCTCTGATGTTTGGGGAATCTGGAGAACAAAGAGCTTCAGTGCAGGTCAGGCTGCAGGAGAACTTGGCTGAAGCTCTTGCTGTTTTCAGCTCTCACAGGGGGAAGCTGAGCTGCAGTATTGAACCCAGTTGTGGCCCCACTCTCGCAGGTGAGCAGGACATCCTTGTCCATCCACCTCCTCGGGGTGACGGCACGAACAGCGCTGAGCTGGGTGATCCCTGCAGAGCATCGCTGCGGTTCAGCCACTTCCCAAAGCTGAACAAGAGGGAGGAAAGAGAGCAGAAAGCTAGAAACCTTAGCGGCAGCTCTTCCAAAGGGGAGGTGTTTTAGACAAAATATTTGGGGGCTCAGTGCATTTTCTGGCTCAGCTCTGATCCGTGAGAAACTTTTGTTCCATGAGACCTGATGGACATGCAGACCCATTAGATGCAAAGCTTTGCTGGCTGCTGTAACAGCACTGCCAGAAGGCAGCTGTGAGCGGGAGATTCCCGGTGGCCACAGATGATGCTCCACAAATGTTCCTTTGAATGAAAAGCAATGCAACTTGGAAGTTTTTTATTGCTCTTCTGAAAGGATGCTGTAATTGGTTTCCTCTGTCGGCTCTAGGAGCTCAAGCAGCACACATTTGGAAGTGCATAGCTCGGGGGCAGGGTCCCTCTGCCAGCTCTTTGGTTGGCTTCTGAGGGAAAGCTCTTGCAGGGCTTTGGATGCAGTGGAAAGGTGCTAGCTTTGATTTTGTAAAGGCAGTGGGTTTGTACTGACAGCTTCTCCTGGCTTCCTCTTCTGATGATGTTGGGTACACCTCAGTGCGTCGCAGGGGAGTTATCCAGAGAAACACCACAAATGATGTGAAATTAATGGCGCTTAGATGCCTGTAATGAGTATGTAGTGCACTAATTGCAAGGAGCTGCTGACTGTGTAAAAAGGGCTTTTCGGTCGCTTTACACTTGCTACAGTCTCCTCCATCCCTGCAGGGGCCTGGGTCAGCAGATATTTGGGAAGGCAAGCAGCCAGCTGGGAGATGGTTTCTTTCTGAGCAGCCAAAGGTGCAGAGAAAACAACTATGGTCATTCTGAGCCCACTGGGCAGAGCTGTGTGCTTTGCCTTTATATTGCCACTGGCTCCTGAACGTTGGCCTTGTGCTCTTGGTCACCAGTGGGGGACATTACTGCTGGGTTCTTAAGTTGGGAATAAGACACATCTTCTGCAAAACACCCTGATTAAAGCCTGTGGCCAAAACAGGACCTGGGGCTGCTCTGGTCTGACCTGCTGCATGATTCAGGCCCATGATCTCTACAAACTGTTTGTGTGAACCTGCTGGTGCAGGACTGAACACATGGATAGAGACAGCTGAGCCTGCTGAGTTTGCACTTGTTCCCAGACAGTTTTGTTTAACTTTGGTTAGCAGCCACCAAAGCTTGCTGTAACGTTGCCTGTTCATGTCACAGCCATCTCTGGAGGTCACCTTTCAGCCTTTTGCTGAATAAGCCCAGTTAACAGAGCATCCTGAGCCTTTTGCTGTCACTGTTTCACATCACAGATCTTCCCACACTGGGCAGCTGACTGCTGAATCCCCACCTGGCCAAGCACTCAGTGCAATTAGAGTCCCCAAAGGCAGAAGCCTGCACTAAGCAGGGTCTCCTGGGGTTCCTTGGCCATCAGAGCATCCTCCATGCTGCTGGATCAGCGTCCTGTGCAGCCTTGGTCCCTGGGGGGGGTGACTGTCAGTAATAATGGGAGTGGGCACCAGAAGAGGAGGGCGATGTTCTCCTTACATAGACAAGCCGCTACGTTTTGTACCTGCAGAATTCATACCAAAGTATTTCAAAAAGTAGAAAATAATTAAAAATAAATAAATAAATGGGGACATGAACGGAGCCCTTAGCCTCTGCCACAGAGCTGGGCACTCCCCTGGGACCAGCTGCTCCTCAGCACCGTCGTATTTGCCACCGGCATCAACATATGTGAGCTGTGCTGATGGGTGCTTCCATCCTTTCTCTCTCCAGCACCGTGCTGCGAGCAGCTTGCGGCTGCTTTCGGATGCCAAAGTAATCTTTTCTGCCTGATGAGATGCAAAGTTGCAGGCAGGTATAATACAGACAAAACAGATTAACTGCCTCATTCCTTTACACCGAGCTCCTTTCTGGCGTGTAATGGAAACCCGGAGCCTGCCTTTCTTTTAACTCAGTTCTGAACAGTAGCTGCTATAAAGTATTAGGTTGGAATATGAACTCTGTATGAGAGATGAAGGGGGAATGATGTATTTTATAAAAGATCTTAGTGGGTCCTAACTTAAAAGCATCAATATAAATTCATTGCAAGTAATATGCTCTTAATTATTCATTTTCCTTGGCACTGCTTAAAGAGCCCAGTAACGGCTTCTGTCTCTTTATATTTAGTCTATTATTGTTTGAAAAAGGCCAGGGGGAGGCCAGCGCTGCGCAGGAATGATATTCCCCCTTATATACACACACATACATATTACCAGCAGTCATAGTAAAGGGGAACATAATCACCAGCAGCTGAGAGACAATGACATTTTTATGGACCTCCTGGCAGACCTGCAGTGGGAGCGAGCCTGACAACTCCTTGGCTCCCCACCGCATTCCTGCGCAGCTCCGTGCTGGAGCGGGGCTGAGCTCCCAGCCGCTTCCCATCGGTGTCTGTTCCCATTGCCTTGCTTGCAACTGTGGGCTCCATCTTGGGTCTCCCAACACTCGGTCAGCTATGCAACTGCGTGCCTGCAGAGTTAGCCCCTATTTTATGCATTCCGGTGTTGTTTCATGTGGTGTTGGTAATTGGACTTTAATTGGGCCAGGCAGCAGTGGAGGGAGGTTTTAGCATCTAGCCTCCTGGATAGCACCTGCAAAAGCAGAAATCCATGTCCAGCGACGTGTCGGTACTGCTCATCTGAAAAAAGCCCCTTTTTTCCTGCTTTTTGTTACAACCAGAGCCATGCTGTACATAACTTGTCTATTTGTGTGCCCTAGAGTATGCAGGAAGGGTCTGCTCCATTTTTCCTCCTGTGCTTTGTAAATAATGTTGAAGTAGCTGTGGTGTAACATAGGTGAAGCCATCACGGCTCAATTCAGAATAGATGGGATGTAGACAGTTTCTGGGGGGAAGAATATTGAACATTTGTACCTAAAATTAGTGGACTTTTGACCCAACACTGGAGGCTGAATATTCCTGGGTTTCAGCAACCAACACGAAGCATTTCAGGCAGTTCTTTGGCAGTTCAAATAGAAGAGAATTATCCACTTTGTCAAAATAAATACGTTTTACTGACATTTTTTCTTTGATTGATCAAGACGTTTTTCACTTGTCAAAGTCTTGAAAGCCTTTGGGCTTTGGCAGGATATGATGGGGATGAGCATTTCTGTTGGGTTAAAGGAGTCTGCTGGAGAAGTGCCTTGAACTGAAGATTTTGGCTTGCTCCAGCCGATAGAGAAGGCGCAGAGTTTGTCATCATGGTTATTTCAAATGCTGACCTCTCTCAGGCTCACTCAGTTCCATGCCTTTTTCCTGAAGATGACTCTTATGCTCAAGCAGCCAAGCTTGTATTTCAACCCCCCCTGAAAACAGGTGAATTCAGCCAGCTTCAAGTTGGGTGCTGCTTGGTTTTTTAACTTTGGAGCCTCAAATGCGACCCTCAGAGGTGATGCCAACCCATTTAACTCTAGCCCTGTTTCTTTCAGCCATGTAGTGCTGAGTCCCTGTGTCTGGCAGCTCTGTTCACCCATAGGGAAGATGTGAGAGCAACACCTCTGGGTCCCTGCAGACACCCAGGTGTGGAACAGGCTGAGGAGCCCCGGCTGTGCAGATGCTCTTTCCCCCTCCCTAGGAGCTACCTCCCACCACTCCCATGCTTTCACTGCAGTCCTTATCTTTGGTGACCTCTCAACTCAAGCTACCCCTTCTCCCCCACTGTTTTTGACTTTTCTTTATTGAGGATGCAGAGTGCCCCCAGTCATTCTATGATAATCAAAGAATGGCTTGGGTTGGAAGGGACGCTAAGGATCATGAAGCTTCACCAAGCAGAGGTTCAGGTACTACATAAGCCTCTATTCGCTTTCATTTTCCCCCAGTTTTCATCAATGTCATTGAGAGTTTGTCCAAGGAAATGTGGATGGTTCTTTGAAACAGCTTGGTTTTATGAATATATTGCCCCTGCTATGGACTGAAATACGTGATGAGTGTGGGAATACTTCTTAGCATATCAAAGGCACTTTTCTGCTGGAATTAGCTCTTTTTCAAAGTAATAATGGAGGAGAAATTGTAATTATTATTATTATTTCTACCTTTGATAGCTACAAACTAGCTGGAATGAGATTACTTTAGCACAGCAAAATGCAAGACAAATGCAACCATGCCCTCCCCTCTGGGAACCGCTTTCCCTCTGCTCTGCCTACCAGCTCCCCAGCATCTGAAAGCTGAGGAACTGCAGCTTCACCCAGATGAGTGACAAGATGACCTTTTCGTGTTTAGGGTTTCACTGTAAGTTATCTAACTTGTCTTATATCTTGTTTTATTCCCACTCTTGCCGAGGGACAAACTGAAAGAAGGGTTTTTTTCAATTCTGCAGGGCTAATCTCGGAGGGTGACTGCTGCTGGCACGTTCTGATTTGCTGCTAGGAAACTCCAAGTGAAGTGCGTGTTGGACTCATTTACACACTAAATCTTATCGGGATGATGTGCTGCAGAGCATTGCCCTGATTGCCCCGGCACTGCCTGGGGAGCTCTCCCTGGGAAAGGTGGGCGAGAATAACCCCAAGGAGGAAAGTGACAGGCACAGCTAGGAAGTGAGATGTTAGATGAGATGGAATCATTTATCCTGATGCAATGCGGCCGTTGCTGAGCCCAGCCCCAGCTGGCGTGTGTTGGCGTGGTGGTACCTGCCCCTCCAGCTGGTGAAGCGCAGGGAGCCTTGGTGAGGAGCGGTGAAGGCAAGAGGAAAAAGCTCAGGCCCAGGGTAATAGGGAAAACTCAGTACTTCCAGAGATGTGTGTCATATTGCAAAAGTGGGATGGATTCCCAAAGGTAACAGTGCAATAAAATCACATTGGGATGAAAGGAACAGAGGCCTGAAACGCGCATAGTACAGACCTATAGAAATGAGCCCACGTATATATAATTTATAGGGAATAAATTCCTTTCTGTATCTGCATGGTTCCTGAACTGTTTTATAGAATTCTCTAGCAGGGATGTAATTCTCTTCTTTCCCCCGTTCTTTGGGATGCCCTAATCCTTCAGCTGGTGATTATTCCCTATAAGTTATTTTTTCAAAGACGTTAGAAAACTTCTTTGGGGCCATTTTAATAAAGTGCCACTGGCATTTCATAACTCACAGCCTTTCATAAGGTACGGGCTGAAAGCATTTAAGAAAATCACCATTAGTAAGGTGAGTGGAAGAGTGGGATTTTATCTTAAATCCATCTGTAAATCCTCTGTGTTTGCCATTCGATTCTGCCTTTGGCACGCACTCTGGTCAGTGTCCTGCCTTTTTCCATCCCTGTCTATGCAGGAGTGGCAGGGCTCTGCTCTGCCTGGCTGGGAGGATGATGGCCATATTCAGCAGTGCTTTTTTTCCAGCGGATCTGACAGCTAGTCTGAGGAACGACGCTGCAGTAAGGGGTGTCAGATAAGTGGAAAGAAAGAAAAACGGAGCAGGAAATCTGGCTGAGCCCAGAGGAGCCTGGTTTTCTCCAGGAGGCGCAGAGCAGACTGGGATGTTGGTCATGAAACCCAGAGTGCTAGGAAGGAACAGAGCCCCAGCCATAATCTGGGGCACAATCTCTGGTTACACCAGGTTATTTTACTTCAAACTGTTAGGGTTCCAAGAGTCTGAGATCTCTGCCTCAGTCAGTTAGAGCTTTGGTGGGTTGGAGGGGAGCTCGGAGATCCTGATGTGAGTGGGGTTGGGCAGAGCACGGCCAAGTGCAGCCTCGTCACTGGGATGTCCACCCAGGGACGTAAATGTTCACGTTCATAAACCAAAACCAAGGCTTGCCAACACCACAGGGGCAATGCGAGCTGTCGTGCTGAGCTGGTGGCTGGGACGTGCTCAGCATCCTCAGCAGTGCAGTGATAACACAGTGTGCAGGTTCAACTCAACACCAGAGAGAGGAAAGACCTTGCTGCATGGCCTCTCCACAACAGAAAGCACCCACAGGCTTGTGTCTATGTGCAAACCTGACCTGTGAGATGCCAAACATTTCATGAAACTTACTGAGTCCCTTGGATGCCTCCTTTGTTGCTTCCTCCTTCCATCCTCTGCATGCTGCGTGACCAGGGACAGAGTTTTTGGAACCAGGAGCCAGAGCCATCAGTCCTATGAGGAGCGTCTGAACACGGCAGCTCCTGCTGCTCCCCAGGGTGCAAACAAGAGCATCTTCAGAGGGAGCAAATTTGTGATGTCAGCCCATAAATCTTCTGTCACTTTTCCATCTTCACTTGAACACAGAGAATCAGTTTCCGATAGCATCTCCAAATTGCTGGGAGCAATTTTGCAGCTTGCGTTAATTGCAATCTTCTGTTGAATGCCTCTGAGCTCTTAATAACTTTGTAATTAAAGTGCAATTAACAAATTAACTTGTATATATCAAATGGAATGCTAATGTTGTTGTTAATGAGGAGATAATTAGCTAGTGTCAGGGAGAGACTCATGGGGCATCTTGAAGATACAGAACCCTTTTGGCTCACATACATGGTTAATGGAGTTTGCTGTGAATGAATGAAGGAATTGTGCTTCGATGACATGCAGCGGAGCAGCCAAAGATAGCCAGGTAACCGATTACTCCATGGCCAGAAAACAGAGTGTTCTCATGCAGTCATTTTCTAGGCAGCCGGCCAGTGCCTTACAAAGGTTTTCTGTAGCACAACTGGAACGTGAACTGAAATACACGGCCGGGCTTTGAGAGGGGCTGAACAGGTGCTGGAAGCACCCAGCACCATCTGGGCATGGAGGCAGGGTACCTGCTCCAAAACATCCCTGTGCAGGTTGTGTGTGTTTCCTCAGCAGTGCTGGATGAGATGCAAACCTGGGCACCACCTGGCCACCTCGGCAGGACGTGCATCCACTCCAAAATTGTCCAAATTTGTTACAGTGGGCTCAGGGAGTCAACTCCTAATGAAAATGAGGTGTGGGCTGTTCCCTTGTACACCTCGGAGAGCACAAACGAGCTTTGGCAGGAAAAGGTGGGAAGGACAAAACTGCTGCATCAGATTCCCTGACTCACCAGGAGGAAATTTTGCCTAGTTTGGGGTTAAAGGGAACAGCAAAGGAGCTGTGGGGCCATGGCTGAGGCAGATACAGGAGAAGTCTGTGACTTACACAATACGGCCTTAAGTGTCCCATATACAGTATGTGTACATGCCTGGCTGCAGCATGTTGCTTTTACAGCTTTTGATCTGGGATCTCAAACATGCTGTTAGTTGCTGAAGGTTTGGACCCAGCAGGCTGAGCACCTTCCCCATGGGTCTGTGTGAGGATGGAGGCCTGGTTTGCAGGGTGTGGGTGTCTCCCCAGTCAGATGCTCCTAAAATACCAGCAGGGAGAGGCGAAGGCCTGTCAGTGGTTTGCTAGCATTTGGGGTTTTCTCTTTATCTTTTTGTTTTTTCCCCCATCTTCTTTCATTCAGACAGACCACTGCTCCCGCCCAATGCCCCCAGGCCTCCCAGTTAGCTGTGGGATGCTCTGTGGGATGCTCTGCTTCAAGACAAATAGCTATGCCCTCCAGGTCTCTGGCTTGTAGGGTGGAACCACTGTGCTGGAGTGGGCACAAAGGAGCACCCCATACCCACCCGCTGCAGCTCAGCCGCCCCAGCCTGGCTCTGCAGTGGGGATGCAATCTGGGAATGGGAGACCTCATTCCCGAGAAATTTGCTCCTGTTCCTCGGCTTTAATTTTCCTTTGCTCAATTTCATCTCATTACACACAGTTACACCCGGCTGGGCCATGTGGCAGCACTCTAACAGGTATTTAAAACGTTCCCAAGCAAGCCAATTGGTGCCTTTAAAATCCATGCCATGCCATAAGGTATTTTCAATGTGCTCAAATTTGTCAAGATACATGGGGGCTGAGAAGAGACGGGCCAATCACGCGGGGATTTTCACACAGTTTGATGGGTCCTCTGCCCACCATGTGTCCTGTGCCTGCAGGGCTGGCTGTCCCTGCTGCCTTCAAGGAGCAAAAGAGCTCGGTCCAGGACTGCAGCCCCATTGACAGCAGCTGGGAACACACTCAGGTTTTGCCGTGCTTGGCTGCTGCCCTTCATCCTCCCATACTTCACCTTTTTGCCCAGGGTGGCTGTGAGAGGGCCGACAAGTGAGGCCGAAACTTGGTGTATTCCCCTTGGAGCTGTGACCTGGAGGGTGGGGATGCAGTTGCCCCGTCATCGCACTGGCAGTAATGGGACTTTCAGACATCTTGATATCATTTTTCTTTAAAAAAAACCCTAAGCTTGAATTCAAACATAGCACAGGCAAATAAGCATTTGTGGGGCAGGAAGGAAACTGCTTGTGATCCGAAGCCTCGTCTCAATCTCAGTGACTCTGCATTAATTACATGCCTGTGCTTTCCTGAGCAGTGATGCTTTCCCGAAGCACGGACTTAGGTTAGCCATAATATCCTGCAGACAAACATCTCCCCCTTTCGTCGTATCTACAGAGGGAGGTAGCTTTGGACTACGTATTTATGGACAAACTCTGAGCTATAAATTGGGCATTTCTGCCACACGCATTCCCTTAAGGGCCAGTGAGACTGCACACATCAGCTAAGTAATATTTTACTGGGGTTTTCTTTAATGACTTCAAGAGTTCTTGTTCTTTCCCCCAACCAGCAGTGCGTGATTAACGTAAGTCTACAATTAATCCTGAATTACTCATACAGTGGACTCCATTTTCCTTTGCATTCAGGACAAGTTTTAAAAAGTTATTGCTTTCCCCCTCCTTTCTCTCTCTTTTTTTTTTTTTAAGACTTCTTTAATCAGACTTAAATGGGGCTTAAAAGTACTGGAAACGTCTGGTTTTCTTTCATTCTCAGCCTGTTCAAAATCAAGCTAATGGCAAAAGACAAGAAAACTGCATTGCATTCACAAGCTGAGCAAAGGGACACAGGGGAGAGGGACTCCTCTGCTCGGTGCTGATGCTCACACAGGAATGGGAACTTTGAAGCAACTGTGTTGGATCTCTCTGGGAAGACAGAAGTGGCTCCTTTAGACGTAGACCTATGGTTTGTGACTGATCTCCCAAAGAGTGATGATTTTAGGGCGAGTTTAAAAGGCACAGAGAGCTGAGTTGACGTTAGAGGGAAGTCCTGAAAAGAGGAAATATGGTGACTCCAGATATGATTAATGGCAAGGACCCAAATCCACCAGGTGTTCCCCTGAGACCCAGAGCTGGGCAGGGGCAGACCAGCACTGGAACTCCCTCCCTTCCCAATGGTGCTAGGGCTGCTTACCTCCAGGGATAGCAGCTTGCTAGACTCTTGCTAGAGAGCTGAACCTCATTTGCTAACCAGTAAAGTGATTACTTACCCTTCCCCTTCCTCTTCCCCCTTTCCCTTTTATTTTCTTTTATTTTCTTAGATGAATTTGGAAGGATTCACCTTTAGCAGAAAGTGCTTGGTTTATGGATGTACTTTGATGAAGAGTTGGTTATGGAGCAAAGAGGTACACTGGGATATTACTGTTGAATTTGTTGAACGCAGTTTTAAAGGCGAGGCAAGTAGATGTGGCACTGAAAGGCTGCCAGGGACTGGGAGAGTCAAAACTGTTTTGAAAATGTTGAAATGAAAGTTTATGTATTTGTATTGAAATGATTTGTTGCAAACGCTGTCACCCAAAAGTCTTGCCCCCGTGCATGGGGCGATGGTGGCTGTGTTTCCCAGTGTGGGCCACAGGACGAGGACCCACAGCCCCATGCGGGGATGTTGATGGCACCATCTGCAAAGCAAGCCTTGACACGAGGAATGTGCTCTGACCGCGTGGGCTGGGAGCTGTGGGGGCACGCCGCACGGCGCTGGCTGACCCCAGCTGCCTGCACTGCACTCCATAGATCTGCCTTAGCTCCAGCCCGCCTGCTGCGGAGCCGGCTAATCCTCTGGGAAGAGCGTGGGGCTGAGCTCCTCCGTGGTTTTTTTTGTTTAGTCTAGACTCTGAGACTCAGTGGCGCGGTGACTTCGTGGGTTGGTGATAGATTTACTGGAGCTGGGATATGGCAAACGGGGTATTTATGCACATGTGCCCACACATCCACACCCCCGTGAGCGTGTTTCAGGCATGGCTGCCGAGTTCTCTGCAGGATGCTGTCATCCCTTCATTGCCCCTCTGCTTGCTGGGACCTGAAATGCCTTCCTGTAGGAGGCTGGGGCACTGAACCTGCTTAAAACAAGTTTATGCTCTTTCCTCTGGGAGCTGATGGGTAGTGAGCCTGGGAGAAGCGTTATCATAGAATCATAGAATTAGCTAGGTTGGAAAAGACCTACAAGATCATCCAGTCCAACCATTCACCATATGGATGGGGATCCTTCACCCACTGCAGTGCAGCAGAGGGGTTGTAGAGGCCAAGGTCAGCAGCCCACCAAAGTGCCCGTCTTCTTGTCTCCCCTAAGAAACCCTTCCTCCTTCTTAAGGACCGGAGAGGTGGGGTCTGGGTAGTGACAGGCTCTTTTTCTCTGCAAAGCCAGGGAAACTGGTGGTGATGGGCTGATGGTTGGACAAGATGATCTTAGTGGTCTTTTCCAACCTTAATGATTCTGTGATTCTATGAAATGGCACTTGTGCCGTCTTACTTTTATCTTTCCATCCACATCACCACTAGAACCCATTTGATCATCACAAACAAACAGGATGTATCCACTTTGTTCTTGTTCATCAGCAGGGAAAATGGTAACAGCTGACTTTCAGTTGACTTAGAAAACAACCTTAGGCATCACCTTCCAATTGGGGCATCTCAAGGGATCCCTTAAATCTCACTTTAATGTGGGAACTCCAACATCACGCTTGTAGCTCTGTGCCACCCAGACCCTCTCTCCCTTGATTTTCCTTGCTTGCCATCTGGGACCTTGCAGTGGCCTGGCCCACTTGTTAGCTGGGTTTTCCTGCATGAGATGAGATGGGCCTTCTCTTCCTCATGTGCCAGCTCCGAAGTTTCACATGTCCATCACTCAGTGTGAGTTTCACCATGAGCAACCTGGCTGCCTTGCTGTGTCTGCAACCCATGGATGTGTCAGCACTGAGATAGTTTCTCTCCACCACCCAAAAGCCATCTAGACTGTTCACCAGACTCAAATCACAAGGAGTAACATCGAGGTAAGAGATTATGTCTCTTTCAGGTTGGATACTAAGAAGAATTTCTTCTCAGAAGGAGCGGTGATGCACTGGCACAGGGAGGTGGTGGGATCACCATCCCTGGAGGTGTTCAGGGACTGTGCAGATGTGGCACTGAGGGACGTGGTCAGTGGGCATGGTGGGGATGGGATGATGGGCTAATCTTGGAGGTCTTTTCCAGCCTTAATGATTCTATGATTGTTACCAAGGTCCACAAAATTCCCGTAAGCTGGGGGATGATGTTTATAACATCCAGCACTTGTGTGATTGTGCGTGTCCCAGGAGAGGCTGCTGTGTCCCCCTCACTGCCACCAGTCCATTCATTTAGGCTCAGCATTCCTTGTTGAAATGCACATAAAAGGAATAAATTTATATCTTGACAAGAATAACATCCAACATCCTCTGTTCTTCCTGAACTACATCCAGATTGCCCAGCAAGCATTTAGTTGGACCACTAATTATTCCTGCCTTCATTTAAAATATTTTTTTTCTGTTTCCATAAAAGTCTTTGCAGTGTAAACATCTCCCCTCCCTAAGGTATTAGGCTTTCTTTGTCTTTATTTTCTTTTCACATCCAGTCCATTCTCTGCTGATTTTCAGGTTTAGCACGTTATGTTCTGCAGCCGCTTTGTTCTGCGCAGCCTTTGTTGTTCCCTGTTCTTCCTCCAGGCAATCCCCGGCTTTATTTATAGGGCATCTCCTGTACTTTGCACGCCCACACTCCTTCCTGCTCTACAGAAGGGACCTTCTAAGGTGCCGCAATCATTCTGTCATGCACGGCTCCCCTTTTGCCACCCTGGAGCCAAAAAAAAAAAAAAAAAACAACAAACCAACAACAGTAAAAGGGTGACTAGAAAGGAAATGTTTTCAGTGCTTTTTAAATAAATAAATAAAAGTAAAAAATGCTGATGGCGGATGAGGATGGGAGCACATGTTCCTCCTTACTTCTCTTAAATGAAAGCAGTAAAGGACCGAACCACACAGACCCTGGCAAAAGACAGTGGCACAGTGTATTTTCTAAGTCTTGTTCTTCATTGGCCTGAAGGTGAGGCTGCTCCTGACACTCACCTGTGCAAGGAGGAGAAGGATCAGGTCAGAAAACAAGACAGAAAACTCTCTTGTTTCCACTGAGGGGAAGGGCAGAACAGGGTCCCTGGAGTCTCTCCATGTCACACTTGCTGGATCCACAGCCACCTCATCCCAGGGCACCTTCTGCTGCCCCACACCCAGTGGCTGTGTCCAGTCAGGCTCCTTCCACATCTGTGCACCAACACAGATTTCAATGCACTTCCTTGATTTGTGGCAGAGCATGAGGCTGACTTGAATTTTCAAGCCATGCCATTTAACGCGGTGTAACCGTGACCTTAATCCTGCTGAAGCCTGTGTTCCCTCACAAATCCACTGCCGTTTCTGAACATGTTTTAATTCAAATAGTGCAGAGACCCTTAGGGATACTGGATGTTGCCCTTTCTCCTTGAGGCTTGCTGACAAAAGCTACCTCTTGCATAAAGGCCCTCCAAGGAGTTTGGAGATCTCACATCTGGAGTTGGGAGACCTCACCTCTGGAGATGGACTTGCTGGTGCAGGCAGGCCTGGGTGCCCCACAGCTCCTCCAAAGCATCTGACAGCCTTGAAGCAGGAGTGCAGCCCAGCACCTGCAGGAGACACACCTCAGCAGCCTGGGAAGCATCGCTGACCCTCCTGTTGAACTACTGGGTTTAACACAGTGTGCCTGGAAAGCCGCTACGTTTTGGTTGAATTTTGATCCTTTTTGGCACTTCCCTTTGTATGGCGAAACTTTGGCATCGGGTAAGCATCACCAGGTATCACTGGGCCCTCTGGGTTTGGATGCAGAAGGACGGGGTTCGACTAATGGTCATTCAGGCCCGTGGAGACAGGCAGCCCCTGCAGGCTGGACCGAGCTGTGGCTGCGTGCAGGTTTCAGGACCAGCCCCCAGACCCCCCCGCTGCCTCCCCACCCTCCTTTCCCTCCCCCAGGCCCAGTTCTCACATCCCGAGTTCATCAGTTTAAATCGCATCTTGGTGCAAATTGATTTCATTCCAGCCTCTGCTTCCACCTCTGCCTTGCCTTTAAATTGTATCTAGTCTTAAATCAATCTTATTCCAGCACTCAGCTGCTGCGCCCTTAATTCTTCCATTTCAACTGCACCGGTTCTTAAAGGGCCCGGCGCAGGGATGTGTTTCTCTCCCAGCCTGTGCTGCCTTCTTGCTCCATTAAATCCCCTCCAGCACCGAGCACAGCCCACCTTCCCCTCCTCCCATCTCCCTCTTCCTCGCTGCTTCGCCACTTAATGTTTCCCCTTTGCAGCTCATCTGGGTATAAACCAATTGGATTATATTTTTTTCATCTCCGTAATGTTCTGAATTATTCTCTGCTTTCTGGCCTCTCCTGAATTTCCTCCTTCTCCCTCCGTGTTTCAATCCACGGTGGCAGCAATAAACAATGCTTTTGGAAATGGGATGTGATGGCTGCTGAGTCCCATTGCCGGGCAGGAGAACAAACTGGGGTTTGCAGGGCTGAGCTGCAAAGAGAGGAGAGAGGAAGGTCCTCTTCCTGTGTTGGGTGCTGCTGAGCCACCTTGTAAAATGGTTCAGGTACCTGCATGCAAATCTGGGAGGCCAATGATGCGAACACTCTGGGGGATTGCAGGAGTTTGGCTGAAAGTGGACTTTGGGTTTTCAACAAGTTCACCAAAGCGGACTGTGCAGGTCCCAAGTTTTGCTGAGGTTTAGAGCCATAAGCAAAAAGGTTCCACATCCCTGCTGGTTTTCCTTGTGTTGTGAGAGGTCGGAAAAGCTGTATATTTTAAACCCATCCCATGCACCCTCCTGCTAAGGAGGGTTTCCAGACAGTGGAGATGGTGATGTGACCAACTCCCACCATCCTCCCCAAAAGAGGATCAATCCCTGAATTCTAACAAATAAATGTTTGCCTTGCAGTCCTCCCCACAGAAGACAGTGGTCAATGTCACAGTCAAGTGTGGGGTTTGGAAGTGGAAGCATCATGAACTGGAGGTGCTGGGGAAGCTATTGCAGTGATCTGAGAGCGCCTGTCCTGATTCGCACACTGGCTGGGGCAAAGTGCCTGCAAATCTTTTTTTGATGGAAAAATCTGCTTAAGAAACAACAGTTTTTAATGGAATGGAATGCATTTTAGTGGGTTTTTTTTCCTCCTCATGTAGAAGACTGGGAGCAGAACAGCTAATCAGCACAATATGTTTTCTCCTGAAATGTATTAGACCTAGTTTTTTTGGCCCTAAATGTGAGCCTATATGTTTACACACACATATATAGAGAGAGAGTTTTGTGGGTGTTTTTTGAGCTGTCCTCTATGATAGGTCAGATCTTTCTCTCCTGAAGGACTGTCGTTCACTTTGCTGCTGCTCAGCAGGAGTAACACTGGTCTAGCTTTGTTCCCAGGCACTTCCAAAGCATACAGGCTGCATTTCAGGTCCTCAGATCTGTGTAGGCATCCTGGGCTCTGTGGCTGCCAGAAGGCTCTTAGAACCTCCGAGTGATTCAGTCAATGCAAGCTCACCTTGGGATGGAATGAGTCCAAGAGTGAAGGAAAAGGAACAGAGTCCTTCCAGCTTCAAGCCACAGCCCATTCATGCCAAACCAGGTAACGTGAGACCTTGGGACCCCTTGAAGTCTCCAGGAAAGCCCTTGTTTCCTTCAGTGGGCTTTGACCAGGTGCTCACTGATCCACCTGGAGGAGCTGCCCAACTCAGATGCTCCAGGGTGAATGCAATTGGTTAGGATGCTCCTGCTCCTTGTGTGCTCTCCCTTAGGGATCTGAAAGGTGCAGTTGCTGTGTTAATGAGCAGAAGCAGTGCATTTTTCAGCACAAACAAGACAATTAGTGGGGTCTGTGGCAGATCAGCAGTAAGTATTCCTGGACCCTTGGGGGTGCCCTAATTGAATCTTCACTCTGTCCTTGCATCTCAAAGGATCTGGATGTGGTAATGTTGTATAGTGGGTCTTTCCCTAAAGGATATCATTATTTATTAGAAAAATAACATCTAACAGATGTCCAGATGGAGAAGTTTGGGCCTCTTTATTTATACTTAAAATCAATGTACACGTGAGGATACTGATGGATTTGGAAGCCAGAAAATCTTAAAGGTAAATTCCTTTCACTTCTGCTAATGAAATCCCACCCTCTTAATTAAAGTTATCTGGTAAGATCCCCAGGTGATAAAACGTGTGCAATGTTGCTCTGTACGTACCAATTTTCAGCATCTGAATGTTGAGCCCAGCTTGGTTTTTCTTGGACTTGTTGATTCTTGGCTGTTGTAGATAACCAGCAGTGAACAGAGATACAAATCCCTGAGCACTGAACTTGTCCAGAGTCCCAGTGGTGAGATGAGATGTCCTGGCTGACATGAGCAGGGCTGTGTTTAGGGCTGAAAGTGCTGCTGAAAGGTGATGCCTCTCAGTGGAGGAGAAGGTTAGGGACCATCCATCAAGCTGTAATGTCACTGCAGGTGTCGGACAACTCAGTCCCAGGAGTCCGTAACACCAGGCACAACCCTCACAAAGTCACGCGTTTTGGAAGGGCAGTGCTACCTCTTCATCCCTCCTGTTGGCATCAGCATCACTGATTATTGTCCCCTTGCTGCTTTAAGCATCTTAGTGCTTAAAGCAGAAACTTATCATACTGAGAAGACGTGCTCAGCCCTTCTGTAGCTTGGTAATGTGCACGGAGCAGTCGGGAGCATTCGTACCTCCAGTCCTCCAGCTGGAAGTTGCATTGTGCAGGGAAATAATTTGTCTTTCTTGCAGCTGATGGCCAGCAGGTGAGTTTTTGCTTAGACCTGAGCCACAGAAGACTGGGTAGAGCTTCAGAGAGAGCATTTCTACCTGCAAAAGAAAAGTTATAGGCAGCATGTCCAATATTTAGGATCAAATTTAGTGTTACAGAGGATAAGAACTGCAATTCTGATGATTCCTGGTTTGCATCTTGAGCAAGCGTGTCCCTGTGAATCCCTTAATCCCAAAAGAACAGGCACTTGTAAAGCAGGAAAAAGCAGGAGGGAGGAACACAATGAAACGAGGTAGGTGGGATTTTGGGGAAAGAAAATGCAGCCTGAGGAGAGGCTTTGAGCCCAGGATGTGAGGGCAAACTGCAAGAACAGAATGAATCAACAGGGAAGCATTCAAAGTTCGGAGAAGCAAGCTGCAGTCAATAGGTTATTGTCATAAGCATTTTTGCTGGGATTCACACATGTGGTTAGCATTGGCTGGCAGGGCTGCCTCAGCAACACAGCGCTCCTCACTTGGGCTTTGATCCTCCATGCAGCTGCACGCATGCCCCGTGGGTACCTGCTGAGCGAGGGCTGAGCCCTGTGCTGCCCCTGCCATGCCAGCTCCAGCAGTGACCTAGGAATGGCTGGGGCTGAAGGACCTCGCATAGATCTGCAGAAGCTAGTGATGTGGAAGCATGAAGAGTCAATTCCTGAGGAGTTCCTCTTGTCTAAACGCTCACCAGCTTTCTGTGAGTTCTTCTCCAGGAATTTCAGATCTCCATCAGAGGCTGTCTGCATTCAGGTTTTTTTCCTCTGTTGGGTAGGACAGTGGTGCCTCTGCTCCCATGGTGTTTGTGCAGGGTCGAGCCATCCCTGTGCCAGTCAGGAACCCAACGCGCAGAACACTTCTGCACAAGCTGCCCAGGGAGGCAGGGGAGTCACCATCCCTGGAGGTGTTCAAGGACCGTGGAGATGTGGCACTGAGGGATGTGGTCAGTGGGCACGGGGGGG